>NC_090021.1:134918411-135219379 GCF_037176765.1 Anolis sagrei | reverse complement strand
ATTTATTCATTCTCACTTATCCAGAAAGATGCGATAAGGGACATTTAATCTAAACCATGAAAGCAGAATGGAGAAGAAGGTGAGCCCTGTCATTAAATTATGTGCTGAATCCTGGGCTGTCATTCAAAGGGCTTAGGGCCAATTCTACCTTGCTTAGCTGTCAACTCATTTGTGTCACTGGTTGATCATGGAGCTCCATCCAACAAGAGTGACCAACAAGAAGGAGAGGGATGACCCCCCTTGGTTGAGTAGGTGCTCGGTTCTGACATAACAGGCCTCATCAGGTGGAACAATTTTAGTCTCCTAGGATGCTTCCATCCTGTTTTGAGGATGGAATTCCCATGACGGTCATCACACAACTTAGTGTGACATCTAGTGGAGGCCCAGCCTCCATCTAGAGTGGAAGCATCCTTGTATATTTCCCTCCCAACACAGGAGCCTGCCCATGTTATGCTGGCTCCAATGGGTCCTTGTCAGGAGGGCAACACTTCCCATGTGTGATAAGGAAAGAATCACCATGAGGTAGCAACATGCAAGATGACAGATTCTCCCCACTGGCCCCTCTGCCCAACAATGAAGCGGGACACTTTGTGTGGCCTTTGTGATTAGGTTGATTAGCAGAGGTAACCACAATAGCCAGGAGTTTGGATAGAGCTCCATAGCCTACTACTATGGAAAGAAGTGGCTTTGTATGGTTTTTATATTATATGTTAATGTTTTAATTGTATTTATAATCTGTTTTAATTTGTATTTTATAGTTGTGGAGGCATCAAATTGTTGCCGATTGTGAACTGCCCTGAGTTGCCTTCGAGCTGAGAAAAGCAGTATATAAATATGGTAGGTAAATAAATAAATAAATAAATATGGATACTATCACCCCCTTTCCCTGTGCTTATCTGTGAAAAGAACAGATGATGGTTGCAGTGTCTGGCTTCACAGTAGATTGGGTCAAATCACATCTGATCCTACTGTCAAGACTGCCTTGAAGCCCTGGGTGTTTTGGAGTTTCTAGAAAACTTTGGAGTATTCCCCAACTTTACAAAAAGTAGGGCAAACGTTGGTTTAAAGTGGGGAAACACAATACCAGAATCCACTGTCATTATAAAGTCTAATAATGATCCAGTCACAATGAGTACAGGGTTTGGGGTCATAACTAAGAATGCAGATCTCCTAGACAGTCTTTGGAAGTTATAGCAACAAAGCAAGTCTTTGTAGCAAGTTGGTGGTCTCGTAGCTGAGCTAGAGATTGGCATACAGCCCTTTACTCTTGCCTGGAGATGAGTCTATCAGAATTGCAGAATTTGTACCCTTGTCTTGAGCTGAGCTATGGAAACTGGTAACAAGGAGCTAGGTTCTAAGATATGGTATTCCAATTCAGAACAGACCTTGGAAAGACACCTATAAGTCTTGGGAGGCTTAAAGTTTCTCAATGGACATTATCAATGGGCAGGCTTAAATTAAAGAAACACATTAATCATTGAAATTGAAATTGTGCGAGGTTTTGTGTCTCAGCCACAATATTTCATTCAGTCCTAAGCTTTGCTAAAGACAAATCCCAAAAACAAATAAAGGTGGTTTTAAAAATGCAAATAAATTTTTGAAGCATTGTTCCATCTGTTGAAAATGTGCAGTAGTAGTTCTGACCCTTGTCTAAACCAGGCGAGCTACTTTCAGGCAAATTTGGGAGGTAAATGAACTGTCTGGCTGCTTTTCTTGGCAACTTTTCTTATTAGTGGGAGGTGGCAGTAAAGAGAACATGAGGAAGACTGAAAGTGTTTACTTAAAACTTTAGCCAAATGGCTAGGGAGAGTTAAGATAAATCATAACTGTCAATGATGACAAGTTTAGACTGCTACTAGTTCACTCCTGTTTATGCACTTTTTTAAAAAGTTGCACTTAGAAAGAGGGGGGTTATGGAGATTAAAATTAGAAACAGTCTGCCTTTTTATTGACATATGCCATCAGATGTTTCAAGGCAAATAGTTTGGACTCATTTCTAAGAAGGACATGGAAGATTTGCAGGAAGAAGGCTGTAAAGCTTCACACAACACTTGAGAGATAATATTTTTAAGAGCAAGTCCAAAATATGCATCTGTGACTCATATTTCCCTTAAGAATAATGTCCATAGATCAGTGCAAACTCTCTGTCTGCAGTTTTTTCTCTCTCTCTGAAAACACAATCACACACACATACACCAACGATCCAAAATGTATAGCAATTGGCCATATGGGATTTTGCAGAGCAGAATCCCTTTTCTCTTTTCCCACTGTTGCCTTGTTTGTCTTTACGAAAGAAAGATTGATCTGGGATCACATTCTGCAAATTTAATGTGTGCTAAGATAGCAGGGCTTTTATGGGAAAAAACTCACAACTTAGTTTTTTTTTCCCCTTGTAAGCTCGTACTTAGTCTGGCAACCATTTTTCAGTTCAATGCAGCATTAAGAAATTAAGCAATCTGATTGCTTGTGGGGTTTTTTGTTCTTTAACTGGAAAAGAACTTTAAATTATTATTTTTTTAAATACACAAATGTTGTATAAATAAGTCTCTTTCCCCCCAAAATCAGCATAAAATTAAAAGTCTCTTCCTTAGCATAGGGAGATGCTCAGTATAACTATCCTTCAAGTAGTTTTCCGCCAAGGAGTTGAAAAAGTCAGAAAGCTGTGTTGATCTATAGCCAAGTTCACTTTTTAAAAGCCTCCAGTAGGTCTTTTTAAAGCTAATGGATCTTAATGATGGCTCATTTCCATCAAGAACAGGTCAATGGATCTTAATTAGGACTTCTGTTTGATTTGGCCAAATCCCATGCTGTTATTGAGAAACAACCTCTGGAAATATGCAGAAGTAAAAACAATTTGCAGGGATGGGAGATCTTTTTCAATCCCTGCCCCCGTTACTCATATTTCTATCATTGTAGTAGGCTAAAATTAAATTAAATAGTCATTTAGAAGTATAGTTAGGTCTCCAAAGAAAGGCGGTAGGCAAGTGACCAATAAAATATTAACACAGTAAAAAAAAGAGCTCTAGGTTTGAATGTCTCATGCTCTGTAGTTCCAAAAATTTGAAGATGGAAAAAAATTCAATTAGGGCAGAATTTATATTGGAAGAGACAATGCCTTCGCCCCCCCCCCCCCCCCCACTGTTATACCCATCAGGATACCAGAATACCCAAAACAAAATTGTATTTCTTCTTTGTCATAGAGAAAAAAGCTAGATTCCTAGTTTTATTCCTAATAGTGATTTCCCCCGGTGGTTCGAATTCAGGGAGCAGGGTGAGTTTCCATTGTTAGCCCCAGCTTCTGCCATACTAGCAGTTTGAAAACATGCAAATGTGAGAAAATCAATAGGTATCGTTTCTGCGGGAAGGTAATGGCACTCCATGCAGTCATGCTGGCCACATGACCTAGGAGGCATCTACGGACAACGCCAGCTCTTTGGCTTAGAAATGGAGATGAGTATCCCCCCCCCTCCTGAATTGGACACAACTAGACTTAATGTCAGGGAAAACAGCTACATACGGTAGCAGAGGAATAAACAGAGACATTTAGAAATGTAAGAAGAGCAAAATTTTAAAAACACAATCAACAAAGAAATTGATAGCTAGCTTGCTGGATTACTAGTTAATATACTACTGAATGCAAATCAACTACCTTGGCCACGTACACATAGCTACTCTAAACCATATTTAATTAATAAGAACCTGTAAGCAGTAGCCAACCATATTTGCTAAGGTGGAGGAGGCAATGGGTAATAATTACTCTGTATGTGTGTGCTGTTTTTAGACAGATTTCTGAAAAGGATTGCAACTTGGGTGTATAAAAGCAACTGGAGTAACTGTGGAAAAACTGCACTGTCTTGCTAAGACACAAGCATGAAGTCCATGAGTCATCTAGCACTGCTGTACTCAGAGTTGAAAAGGGCAATCTCAAGGAACTGTAGTTCCTTAAGTTAGGTATTTTGTATGAGCTACAGTAAAAGGACATGTTATACAAGGAAATACATAGTGCTAAACTAACAAGAGATAACGAGAATGATTTAGAAAGGGAAGGTCTTGGCTAACCAGATGCTTGAGAAGGTTACAGACTAAGCTGATAAAAATTTAGACATAATTTATTTGGATTTTCAGAAACATTTTGACAATGTTCCATACTACTAAGTTCCATTTAGACTTAGGTTACTAGGAGCCAAGAAGCAACGAGGGAGTGAATCAAGCGATCGGGGGAAGGCAGCTGGGCTGTGGGGAGAGGAAAGCAACCAGAGTAATTATACAATATTGTGGAAAGCCAGATTTAGAAAACCCAAGACAGGTCAACATTTTAGGGATTTACCATTTGCGATCCTTGAAAATGATATAGGTTAGTAAATCTTGTTGACAATATAGCATTGGGTGAACTGTGAACCTACAAATAAATGCAGATCTTAGAGAAGCAACGCTTTTCCTTTTTTTCACTTGCTAGGTTTCTTCATTTAGAAAGCATTCCGAGTTTGCCTTCTAAGGCTTTATGGCAGCTTGTTATCCTCCATGTTTAGAAATTTTACATTGCCAAATGAATCAAATGGCATGTTAGCCTCCCTCAATACAAATGTTATGTGAGATACATTTTATGCTACAACTCCCTTAGTGATCAAGGCTGATGTGAAATGTAGCCCAAAACATCAAGAGGAAGACAAGTTTGGGGAAGATGGCAGGTGTAGGTTAGCCAAACAACTGTGGCTACAGGACCTCATCAGATGGGACTTCCCTCCCTGTTTCAGGATACTGACAAGATGCAACCAGGTTGGGGCCCATTGGAGTCCATCACATTATGTAAGGCTACGTCTAGTGGAGCTTTGTCCTGGCTCCGTCCTGGTTGCATCTCAGCACCGTGGATGAAGGCGGGGGCAGGAAATGGCATTGAATTGTAAGGAGGCGATGCGAGGCACTGCCTGACACTTACCCCCACTGTCCCCTGACATATGGACCTCAGTCTGATGAGTTCTTAAGTCTAACAAAATTCAAATAGCAGCCGGTGGAGATAACAAAATCAAAACCATAGCATCTAATTGTGTGGCAACTTCCTTCTAGCATCAACCATCAGGGGGTTTTGGGGGGTAGGGGTAGGGGGAGAACTGTTATTAGCAGTGGGGAAGGGACAAGATTAAATGACCCTCTTCTTATTTAATGTGATCACAATGGTGTTTACTCACCCCATCACATTCACACATCCACCCAGTCACCTGTATGTTTGTAGCAACTTGAAGTTTTCAAAATAAGTAAGACATGCCAAATGATGTAGTTGGCCTAATGTGTAGTTTAGTTCTAATGTATGCAGGTGTCCCCACCCTCTTTTCTCTGCAATACCATATATCTTTATGTGCAGTTTTCAAATGGAAATGGTTCTTTTCTTTTCCACTTCCTTTTATATATATATGGAAGGTCCACGAAGTGCTATCTCATAATATTTTTACTGGGTATGAGGAGCCTAAAAAGTTTCACAATAAAGTTTTAACCAAGTCGGGTTCACTCAGGGAATCAAATATGGTTCTAATTAAAACTTACAACAGGCTATATACTGGCTAGGGACAAGTGGGAAAGCCTTGGGACGTATGGTGTGCGGAAGGTGGGAGTAGGCAGTAGCTATCTTCGGTTCTGCTGATAGTCTCACAGCTTTTAATGTGAACATCTGCCAGATAATTTTTGCTTGTTAAAAAGGAAACAAGAGTATAACCCTGGAAGTATCTTTTTTCATAGGAGGAGGAGATGGGGAGATTGCTTTTGACAACAAATGCCTGCAGATAGAGGGGGTGGTGGTGGTATTTTTCTTAAGTCATGCAGCCAAAGTTTCTTATTTTAAAAATGTAGAACTAGGAAGGTAATGCTAGCACAAAAAGGATTTTTATATAAAAAATGGAGAAAACCAAGTATGAGAGTCAGGGTATTCAGGTGGGTTGAGATCTGCTTTATAAAGAATTTTTTGCCCTATTTGCTGCCAAATAAAAATAATGCTATTTAGTATATGAACCTTTTTTCCCCAAGGAAACAGAACAGGGGTTAGCAATTGGGAAAGAGGAGGGGGGTCATTTGGCCCTGTGAGAATTCAGAGGTCTGCATTCCTATGCACCATGCTTCCCCTTTCGTCACAATCCCCATACTGAGGAGCCAAGGAGAACTGGTGTGACGTGAAATAAGCAAGATAGATAAGGTTTATATTCATATTGAAGTGTTTGCATACCTTTAATCTATATTGTTTTTAAATCCACCATGACCCCTGTATCTGCAGAACATACATTCCAAGATTTTCTGTGATGAAGTGAAACCACAACTACTGGCAAAGATTCTATTTTCATTCTCAGAGAGCATTCCCTAGGTCCCCCTTGCCTTATGCATCTCCTGACCCAGGGAGAGTCGCTGAAGTTCATAACTTGGAAGAAGGTGGGACAGATCCCCATCTTCTTCCTGGTGATGATAGGGTTGAGCCTTCCCCTCACCCCTGGGCATGAGTGTGCTCACAACAACATAAGGCCTTTGGGAATGAGCAGTAGCAGCAATGGCAATTTTCTCCCAGCATGTATGCAACCCAAGATGAGATTCTTCTTGCTTTCCTCCCAAAGCTTAGGTTTGTTGTGTGAACAGCAAACAAGTGATAAGAAGGTCTTAATGTATATGCTTTGAGTCCCATCATTGCGAGGAAGGCAGGATATAAATTAATAATATCAATAATTTGCAAGATATTAATAATGGGCACAATATGAAATTGTAGATGCCTAGATTTGAGGAAGTGGAATACTGTTCTAATAATTTTGCATCAGCTAGTTTCAAAACTCCAAAGAGCAATCCACTGAATTTTGTTGATCATTTCCTAATCCAGGCATGCCATCGAGATGAAGAGCCAACCTTAAGAAATGGGGCTACAAAGTGGAATCCACGACATGCGAGTGTAGAGAAGAACAAACTACAGACCACCTGCTGCAATGCGACCTGAGCCCTGCCACATGCACAATGGAGGACCTTCTTGCGGCAACACCAGAGGCACTCCAAGTGGCCAGCTACTGGTCAAAGAACATTTAATCAACTACCAAGCTTTCAAACTTTGCATTTTGTCTGTTTGTTTGTTTGTTTTCTTGTTAAAAAATGCAACACAACTGTTCGATCTGCTCCTGACACGATAAATAAATAAATAAATTTCCTTTTACCGCCTTTCCACAGATGTATCAGAATATCAGAATTATACATTCTCATCTGGAATGTTCACATTTTTTATATTTTTGAGACTTTGCACCGAATGGAGCACTTTATAGTGAACCTGGTATTTACAATACTGTAACTGACTGATAGCACTCAGAGTAGATCAGTGATTCTCAATCTGTTCGCCCCCAAATGTTTTGGCCTACAGTTCCCAGAAATCTCAGCCAGTTTACCAGCTGTTAGGATTTCTGGGAGTTGAAGATCAAAACATCTGGGGACCCAAAGGTTGAGAGCCACTGGATATGACCTTTTATGACTTAACCAAACAGCTCTCAGAGTGAGGAATTCCTACCTCAGTGTCAGTTATACTCCTGTGCTGCCTGTGATGTACAGAACTAGAACTGGGGCTGGAGTGGGGGGAGTCCAGCTAGAGTCGGGGGTCTGACTGGCTTTATAAAAATTCATCATTACCCAATAATTGACTGCTGCCAACCCCTATAAACTCACATATAAGTCTAGAAATTATAGTCAAAAATTAATCTCAAACTTTGCCGTCCCCGATCTAAGGATTTACCATGAAGCTAGTGCACTAATGTGGGTCAAAGACTGGACGGAACTGAAGAAAGAAAAATTGCTTACCTTGGAAGGAATGGAACTACGAACCGGATGGCATCACTATTTGTGGTATGGAGACCCAAAAAAGGAAAAAAAATTCGGGAACCATTTTATTAGATCCGCAATTATGAGAAGCTGGCAAAAATATAAATTGAGATTATGCGAAAAAACCCCATTATGGGTCTCACCGTTGGAGGCCAATCACAGAAGAGAAATGGGATGGAATAGCTGGCCGATTTATAAAGTATTATTAAAAAAAGCACAAGGAGAGATGGTACTGAAGACCCAACAAGAAATGAATGTGATAGATAAAAAAATATCATGGTTCCAATACAGACAAATAAATGAATGCTTCAAGAAAGATAGAACACTAGGTTTCCAGGAAGAAGAGTCCTTTTGGGATAAGATATTAAATACCAACAGAAAGATAATTACTAAAATATATAAGAAACTTAGAGAATGGGATTTAGAAAAAGATGGAGAGAAAAAATATATGAAAAGATGGAACGAAAATCTGGGTAAAACAATTAGGAAAGAAGAGTGGGAAAAGATATGGAAAACGAAGATTAGATACACTTACGCGATAGATCTGAAAGAAAACTGGCTAAAAGTGGCACATAGATGGTATTTGACCCCCAAAAAACTAAGCAACTCAAACAAAAATTTAAGCAGTAAGTGTTGGAAATGTGGGAGGATAGACGGCACATATTATCATATGTGGTGGTCTTGCCCGAAAGCGCAAATTTATTGGAGAAAAATTCACAAAACAACACAAGAAATCTTAAACATAAAACTACAGTTTAATCCAGAAATATTCTTATTAGGAATAACTGAAGAGAAAATAGAAAGAAATACAGATAAACTCCTCTTCTTAATGAATACAGCAGCAAGAATGTGTTATGCAAAGATGTGGAAGAAAGAAGAAGCCCCAGAGGTGAAAGATTGGTTTGAAAAAGTACTAGATATCAAAAACATGGATAGATTAACATACCTGATAACTAAAAGTAAAGGAACCCCGATAAAAGAAACTGATTGGACAAGAGTGCTAAATTATACAGACCAAATGAGTAAGAACATAGGTCAATAAATAGAAGAGAGAACGATAAGGGATTATGAAACAAAGAAGAAAGAAGGAAAAGGAACATCCACTCGGAAGATACGAAGGAAGTCAACGAGAGAGACGTTTCCATCTGTCTCCAATCTCATTTTAACTACTATTTTTCTTTCTTGCTATTTTCTCCCCTCTCTTCCCCCCCCCCCCTTTTTCTCCTTCCCTCCCCTTTATGCTTTTTCTTTTCTGTTTCTATTCTATTCTTCACCCCTCCACCTATTACCCTCACTGTTCTCTTTTCTTTCTAATGCACTCACCTTTCTCTACACAACCTATCTATTTTGATTTGTAACATAAAGAAAATCTCTTAATAAAGAATATTTAAAAAAAAATTAATCTCAAACTGTGTTAACTTACCCATAGGTCAAAGTAATCACTGTACTCTAACTCCTATAAAAAAGGAACTATATTTGAGCAGTGTGGTGAAAAGTAATAGCTAAGTATATCCCTAGAGAAACTAAAAGAAGCACTGACCCTTTCTATTCTATCTGCTTTGATGCTACTTCTGGCATTTTTGAATGTTTGGGTGGAATATTGCAGTGGTGGCTGGCCTCCGGAGTCTGCACTGCCACTTTATCCTTTCTGTGGAACAATCCCTGACTTTTCCATGGATCATATCAAAATGTATAATTTTGATGTCAAACTTGCCTGACATATACATGAGATCAACTTATACACAAGTATATACGGTATGTTGCTTGTTATTCCCCTTTTGTTCTCATTCATACCGCCTTGTCTGCTCAACTCATTATGCAACAAGGAGTCAGTTCTTTGATTATGTTTCCATTGCTTGGGTCAACTAAAATATTGTTTCAAAGAAGGAGAATGGCAGTGTCACAACTTGATTCTTTGAAAATACACTTTGGTTGACCCAACCAGTAAAAACTTTCTAAGGAAAAGGCAATATTCTGTCTGGTATTTTATCCACAGTGGCTTGTAAATCTTTATCCAAGTTGTTGCCATCTTCCAGATTTTCCATTCACATGCCTCAAGTTTTCAGAGTTGTCATTATCTGGCCTTCCATCCATTCTGTTGTTTTCAGAACCTTGCATTCAAAAAATGTTTGAAGAAAGAAAAAAAGAAAGAAAGAAAGAAAGAAAGAAAGAAAGAAAGAAAGAAAGAAAGAAAGAAAGAACAGTGATTAGAGACAAAAACAAGAAGAAATAAGGCTCCTCTGAAGAGCAAAAGGTTGAGGGATAACTGGGCCAGTAGCCAAGCATAGAGAGCCCACTGGCAGTTCTGTTTATTCTCTCCACCCCCACTTTCAACCCCCACCTTCCCACGCTAAGCCACATTTTATTTTCTTTGACATGAAATAGGCTACATAACTCTTGTCATTTCTGCCAATACCCAAGAGGTCCGATCCTGTTTATGGGCCCCCTTCTCCTCACAGAACACTTTTGGCTACAGTTCTAGTGATGACGACAGGATATAACAAAAATGAATCTGTGTAGCCTGAAGGCTGATGGATCCGAATGTATGCAGCTGCAGCACTTAAAACTTTAAATGGGAGAGACAAGGTCAACCAAAGTTATTATTCTAGCCAAGCATAGGTGATAACTCCCTCTCCTCTCCATGGAAATGAAACAAAATCTACTTGGGGGAGAAGGGGAGTCCGCTGGAAAGCACATGCTTGGGAAAAAATGCATCTAGTAGATATGACAGTTACTACTGTGGCCTTTGCCATGTGATCTAGTAGAATTCACAGCCACAGAATTTATGTCCCAACTGTGGTCATTTAGGACTTGTTGACACAATCACTTATCCAAAGAAAACTATCCTGGAACTCACACCAGTTGAGAATTGTATATGCTGTTCTCAGGTTGAAGTCATGTTTGAAAATGAAGAAAAGAGGGCCCCAATTAATGCAACCACACTCCAATGTCCCTGGCAAAAAAAATCATGAAGTTCACAAGCCATGGTAACCTCATAATGGCCCAAAGGTCACACAAGATAAGCAAAGGAGTTTGACAAAGGCTCCCTGCTGCCCATTTGTTTGTCCGAGTAAACAGATCCAAGATAGTGTTGATATGGAACAGCAAGGCCCAATGAGTGATCTCTTTTATTTCCTTAGAATCTCTGATTGAAAAAAAAGAACTCAAACTGGTTTCCTGCACAACATAAAGTAAAGCACCAAGTCATCCCTTTTAAGAAAGAGAGAGAATATTTGGCCTCAAGTACTTGCTAAATAGTTTATAGAAGTGGAGGGAAATAATGGAAATGAATTCTGGATATTTCATTATGATATTTAATCATTAGGTAAGATGTAAGAGGATTACGGTGGAGTAAGATAATAAAGTTCATCATTTCTATCATGGTCAATGTTTTCTGTGATAATCCCACAGACTTAATTTGACCATTATGTCTATCGAGGTTGTATTTATGAAGATTGATGTTATTCTTGCTAAATCCAGCATAGAGACTGAGAGATTTTTGGAGAATGACTTTTCAAACAAACTGGACAACAAATATTTTCTTATCTTTCATCTTTGCTCCCAGCATCCTTGAAAAGTTTGTTCCTTAAATCCTGTAACTTGGAGGTTTTTCCAAGAGATAGATACAGTAATTTGGTCCGTGTTCCTTCTATATACATTCATGTACTGATTCAACTCTATTCTGCTTGTGCTTTAATCTACATTTTTAAAATATCTAATACTGAGAAAAGGGAGGGTCAAAAGATATGAATGGATAGATTAATTAAAACAAATATTTGACTGTATACTGGAGTAATGGAAGCAAATTGATTACTACACTTTAGAAGAGTATGACAGAATTCCCTCTTGAATGTGAAACATCTAAGCATCCCTAGACTGATTTGGTGTTCAGTGTTGGCCACTGAAGGGCCCTATGCTTTATGCTGTAAATATTTCCGTTGAGATAAAATGCTGAGAATATTTTCAGAAGGACTTTGCTATTTAATCCCAACCATTAAAAAATATCCCAGAGACTGCACACAGCCCTTTACAATGTTGCTGCTTGTAATGCTTTCACAAACTTTATTTTATTTAGCTCCTTTTACAGTTGTTTTAAGTTGGGAAATTTGACCTTAGGCAGACCTTTCAGAAACTGAAAAAATCAATGCACAGGCACACAGCCTATGCAAGACCAAATTCAAAACTCAAAAGTTATTTTATTATTAAAGAGTAATAAACAGATAAAAAGAGTGGGAGGCAAAGGGGGCCAGCATTCAGTGTAAAAGTGGTTGGCCGATTAACTCTTGGAAGCAGGGCTGGGGAACATGAGCACATTCAGATATTATTGTACTTCAGTTCCCAGCAGTCCTGGGTCATCATAGCTGATGATGAAGGCCACAGGTTTACTAGCCATAATTTAAAATGTAAGTATATTATACTCAATTGTGTTTTCTTTTGGAAATCCTGGGAAAAAAGGATAGGAAAAATTTGAGTTTTTTTAATACTACAATTCTTGAGTAGTTCACAGTTCAGACAATCACCTACCATATTTAGTATTACTACACTTGAGAAATCAGGCCAATGAGAGAAATAACAACTGATCAAGATGTGTCAAAATACACACATACACCTCAGCCTACTTCTTGGCAGAAGGTTGGACTGGATGGCCCATGAGGTCTCTTCCAACTCTATGATTCTATATTAAAAGTTCAAGGAATTGGTCTTATAAACTATTCAAATGAGACATCACCATATAAGATTTAGTAATGGGAAACAACTCTATCTGTTGTAATAGTTGTTATGCAGGAAGAAGTTCCAAACTAACCAAATTGCATATAAACCAATGGTTATTTGGTCAGATTATCTGATTTTATGAAGAATATGGATGCTGTACCATAAGATCAGGCACAGAGAGTTTGAGAGGTTGAACCAAAATAATAGCTAAGGGTTAAAATAGATTAGATAAAATAAAAAGCATAAGATCACATTTTCAACTCTGTAAACCTTAAAAATGAAAAGAAAAATTGGAGCTTCAATAGTGTTCAGTCCCAAATAAGAAAAATAGACTGGAAAGAACTATTTTGCCTCACCTCTCACTCTAATCTATTCTACTCGGGTTTTTGAAACAATTTAAAAGTTGGTCTCAAAGACACATTGCAGTTGTACCATCAGGATCTTCTGACCTTGTGGACAATAATGACTAAATTATTTTGAAAGAAGCTATAGATGACCTACATACTATAGCTGGTGGACATTGCTTCATGGTTCAGATGTCATTTGGCCTTTTAAAGATAAGAACAACTCCAAACCAATTCAGAATTGGGGAAGCAATTATTAAATAATTTCATTCTTGAAGAAAACAACAAATACTTTTAGCAATTTTCTTCTCACTGCAACAATCTTTGAAAACTGTATGTGGGTTTCTGTACTTTGTATTTGTACACAAGTTTCTGTTTGAATAGAAAGTAGAAATATCTGCATAGGAAATAACATTTTCTGCACAAAAATTCTGTTTCCCACACAGAAAATACTGTTATAGGAACTTATACTGAGCAAAATTCTAATTTTGTTGTCATTTTGGGGGTTAGATTTTTTTTCCTTTTTCCTTTTTTTAAACATAAACAGCATTTTTTTGTGGAGGAAACATCATTTTCTGTACAGAAAATTTTGTTTGCATTGCAGAAAGAGCTGTTCTCTGCGCAAAATATCCCAGTGTGAAGATTCTCATCAGTCCCAAATTCTCCACATCAGGTTTCTCCACCAGTTGAAAAACATGTTTTCATCCATTTTTCAAATATATATATATTATCCCAGTCTAGAAGGCTACTTTTTTCTGAACCATGAGATGACTACCTTTGTTATGTTTGGACATAGCTTCAATTCACCAGGTCATACATGATCTTTTATTGATTCCAGGCACCAGTTCAGCATTTCAGTGAAGTAGCACTGGTTTTCCTTAGTGTCCTCATAATACACCTCCAAATAGCCTTCAAAAGTCTCATAAATGTTACGTAGTATGGAAAATAAAACAGAGTCCTGGACACCACTATAGATGTGTAGTAGCCAGCAGAGTTCTGCTTAAAATGTTCCCTTTGTTGGGAGGTCATCTTTTGTTTATGTTATAAGCAATAAAAAGTAAAGACAAACAAAAAAGCAAGTCCCATTTGATATATCAAACTTCATCTACTGCTGAACCTATTCGTCTTCATGTTTCCTAATAAACATTATTCAAAGCCAACCACACATATTGGGGGATGTTGGCTATGATCTTTATGAACTGATTTTTGAAATTTGAGAAGAATATACTGAACATACACAGTAACTAAGAACTTTCATTTGGCTTTTTTTCGTATGAAGAAATAAATGTAAAACTTAGAATCTGGAATATTCATTTGATATCATCATTAGAGCCAACCATTACTGCTTGCTTGTAAAGCTTTCTTTGGAAAAAAATTCAGTGTAGGCCACACACACACAGAGCATACACTGTGATTTGTTGGCAATATTATGTTAAATGAAATAGGTGAGAACTTATGATATATCCATGTTGTGTCCTGTTATTATGGTTGTGCGATCTTGTTTAACCACCTCACATACCCTTTCTGTTGGGTCTATGCTTACTACTACTAGGCCAAATGTGTTCCCACCAGAGGATGCAAAACTCCAAGAAAAAAAATACAGAACTTATGATGCCTTATAATGGAATATTTCATAACTTTGATCTAGAGAAGAAGCACATCAACATTGGACAAATGGGGAGTGAGGTAAAATAATCTTATTTCATTTGTCCAGCCTTTGAGCCCATTTCTAAAAATTGAGTGAGGTTTCTTTTTCTTTGTTTGATCTCCAACCCCAGGGCACAGCTAAGCATCAAAGGGCCCATTTTGTCATGTAACAACATCATTGTTTTAAAAATGTCCTTTCCATCTCTACCTAAATACTATTTCATGAAGGATTCAGATTTGGATACATCATCTGTCCATCTTGTCCTGAGGACATTGATATCTCTTATCCTTAGACTCTGAAAGTGATTTATCCCATAGCTTTTCTTGCTCATGGTCATGCAGAAATATGAGGGTGAAAAATCAATCACAGCCCTGTGGATGTGCAAAATTTGATTGAACCGTTTGAAAGAGAAGCCCTGACACCTTTCTTTAAATTTCGGATGGTATGCACCCACTGTTGAGATATTTCTTATAGTTCAGCTAGTAGAGTGAGCTATCCAAGGTTTTGATTGTTGCTCACAAGAATCTACCATGGTCATGCCAGCTGCCTGGATGCTGATGATTTCTTTCCCGCCACATCAGTTCATTGTCTGAACATGGCTTATTGTAACCCGACATACTTAGAATCATAGAGTTGGAAGAGACCACAAGGGCCAGCTGGTCCAACCCCCTGCCATATCTGATTTGTCTTATTGTACTTTGACTAACATAAATTTAGGAATGAGAGTCCATGCCTCTATTATGAGAATGAGACAAGGAACATTGTGCTGCTCTTTCAACTGTCTACAAAAAGAACTGTGAAGCAAAGTGGATCAAGCACAAAGAATTGATCAACTAATCAAACAATGCAGACAACCTATCAAATTCTTTTCTTTTGCATTACTTGGGTTGTTTTGCATTACTTGAGTTGCATGTGACACAATTTCAATGTTCAGGGATGTATGGGAGGATGTGAATGTTGTTCTCATATGGAGACTTATATGATGTCGGCCATATTACTAATATTACATTTTCACATCTATCTAAACATCACCCTAGTATTCTTGTGTGATACTTTAATTTTAATACTTCAGGAAGAGAAGGAAGTTAAAGTGTTTTTCAAACAATAAGATCATATCTAGTTTGTGTCAATTTAATCTGTATTCAGACATGATCCTTTGAGTTGTTGCATCACTGTATTATATTTGGGTTTTTAAACCATGATAATTTACATTTGGTTTGATTTGTAATTTTCCTTTACAAATTCATTTGTCCCTAATAGATGCCATTTTTGTATCTTTCTCTAATACATACATTTTATATGCAGTTCCACTAAATCCATTTTCTGTATGTAGCCTTCCCAAAAATATACATTTCTCTAAGTACCTTTTTAGCCATAACCTGTCTCAAATTTCAGAAAGATTGGGAGATATAGGGTTTTTTTTATCCACATTAACTAATCTCAAACTTGTTCATCCCTACTTTCAATACAATGAAGAATAGAATGTAGCTATTTCTATATCATATCCTAAAATGTGTCTGAAAAAGAATTTTAGAGTAGAGTTGTGTGCAAAACCAGATTTCATTTGGATATTCATTCTTTTTTTCCTTTCATTCCCTTTCAGAGCATTCTATGTAACACTACTCTTAGGGAAGTTTTGCATTTGCTAGGATATTTTGCAATATATGTTGTGAAAGCTAGCCAGAAAATGAACAACATTGGTTGTCTTTATTGTACCAAAAAGCCTGACCTATTTCAAAATCCTGTCTCCATTTGAAAATGGGTCTTATGAAGTATACTTGGGCCAGCAAAACTATCTCTCTCATACGTGAATGAGACCAATCCATACCATTTCAGTATACTTTCCTTGCACCTTAAAGACCCAGGGCTCAGAAAAAGATCAGTACATTGAAATGAAACCTGTATCTGTGAGTAATAAATATCTATACACATAATAAAAGTGAAAATATTTATATATGTGTGTGGCTGGGGTGTCCAATTACACTGACAAGCTCCCACGTCCACAAATAGCTATAGCTCCCACTACTCAGGAGACACCAGTGGCCCTCCTTCCAATGACATTGCAGGTTATAGTGAGTGCTGTAAACATGTATAAGAGCCCTATCAATGTCCTCCACAAACACCATACTGCCCACCACCCAAGTGAAGGCTTTAATATGGGGACAATTTCATTCTAGATTTTATGTGTTTCCTCCACCACAGACATCTCAGTGTTTCTGACTCTTTTCATCGGTGTGGAATTTGAATGACCCCACTTCTCCCTTAACTCTTTCCTATTCTTTTTTATTGCACACAGCAAACAGAGAAATTGATCGGCAACTGAATGTAATAGAGAGGTTTGGGGAGAATTCACCATGATTTATAAGAATTGTAGGTACTGGGGTGTATAGTTCATCTGCAATCAAAAAGCACTCTAAACCCCACCAATGATGGATCTGGAACTAATTTGGAACACAGAACTCCCATGACCAACAAAAAATACTGGAGGTCTTTGGAGAGGTCTATAGGAGTTGTAGTTCACCTACATCCAGAATGCACTATGAACCCAAAAAATGATGGATCTAGACCAAACTTGGCATGCATACTCAATGTGCCCAAATTTGAGCACTGGTGGGTTTGAAAGTGAATTGCCCTAGACATTTTGGAATTGTAGGTATTGAGATATATAGTTCACCTGCAATTAATGAGCACTCTGAATTCCACCAAAGATGGAATTGGACCAAACTTGGCAAACAGAGGCCCCGTGACTAACTCAACCTACTGGAGGGGTTGGAGAGGACTGACTCACTATAGTGGGAATTGTAGTTTACCCTGCAGCCAGAGAGCACACTGAACCCCATTAATGATGCATCTAGAGCAAAATTGCCCAACATAATCAACTAAGTACTGATGGAGTTTACCTGGCTTGATGTCAATTGTAGTTTACCCACAACCTTATGCATTTTGGACAATTAAAAATTGCCTTTTTCAAATAACCTGAGAAACGCTGGGTACCCAATCTAGTAATAAATAAAATACAGATTATTTTCAAAATATCTGGTTAATCTGCAGTTCAAATGAATAGCAATATTTACAGAAAGAACCACTGAACAAACTGGAAAATATAAAATACATCCAGATTTGGATATATCAAAGATCTGTTTATTTTGCTGGAAACATTAGATATTTCCTATAACATCAAACTTTATAAAAAGTGTTTTCACTGTTCCCTGAAGCAAGAATAAGTCCCTTTCATTGAAATCAGTTGGAAGAAATTACCTGTTTCTTCTTTATCGGTCATACTTCAGTGTAAGGAGAATTAGTTTCATTCTCTCCCAATTTGGCAGGTCTGCCTTTTTACAATAGAAACTCAGGGTATTAGTTTTGGATCTTGTACAGTTATAGTTCTTATTAATTTTGTATATGAACTGTGTTGGCTCTTAAAAAGTTGACTCTCTTCTCTTTTTTCATGAATGTGCAAGTTTCCTCCTATTGTTACTTGAATTAATAAATTCCCTTTTAAAAAATGAAAATGAACTAGAACTGTTTTATGTGTTCAGGTTTGGTTTTGTGGTACTTTTCTTCTTGATGCACACTAAGTGGGAATCTTTTTTCAACTTCTAATAAACACACTGTAAAGGGAGGCAAAATTTACACTCCAAGCCCACCTACAACTTATATGGCAAGGTTGAAAGATTTCTTCAACTAATGAAATATGGAAGTCATTGTAAAAAAAAAACTACAGTTTCACACATCTGCAAGCACATGCTGAAATCTTGTCTAGTGCAATAAAGCAAAAACTAAAAAACACTGGAGGGAAAAAAATGACCCTGATAATTAGACTGACACAAAACTAAGTATCATTCACCCTGAACTACTATATCTGGCAGAAGAAAGAAAGTGGAATAGATACCAAATCATTCTTTTCTTCTTTTCCTATTATTTGTCATTTATTTATTTAATTTACATGCCACCTTTCTTCTGACATTGGACCCCAGGGGGCTTTCCAAGGGCTTAAAAAAGATTCATTTTTAAAAACAAGCTCTTGTTTTCAAAAAAGTTAAAACACAATTAAATAAACATTACACCATTTCAGTATACTTTTTGGTGGCGCAGTGGGTTAAACCTCTGAGCTGCTGAACTTGCTGACTGAAAGGTCGCAGGTTCGAATCAGGGTAGCCGCATGAGCTACTGGTGTTAGCCTTAGCTTCTGCCAACCTAGCAGTTTGAAAACATGCAAATGTGAGTAGATCAATAGGTACCACTCTAGTGGGAAGGTAACAGCCACATGACCTTGGAGGTGTCTACAGACAATGTCAGCTCTTCAGCTTAGAAATTGAGTTGAGCACCAACCCCCAGAGTTGGACACTACTGGACTTAATGTCAGGAGAGAACCTTTATGTTTACCTTACATTAAAATGCAATTTCTAGTTTTCAAAATCATTTTAAAATTCTTAAAAATCTATTTATTTATTTAATTATTTATTTAGAACATTTGTATCCCGTCCTATTCTCAACCTCCGAAGAGGGACTCAAGGCGGCTTCCAACAATATAAAAACACCAATAAAATACACAGTTACATAAAATGATAATAAATATACATTTACAAACAGTTCGCCAAGTTTGAAACAAGCTCCAAATCAGTCCAAAAAATGTGGTCCATACAATCTCACCTAAGCCAATAAAAAGCGTATATTCTGTGAACGCTTGCTCCCACAACCAAGTCTTAAGTGTCTCGCAAAAAGTCAGGAGGGGACAGATCTAACCCTTTTAGGGAGGGAGTTCCACAGCTGAGGGGCCACCACAGAGAAGGCCCTGTTTCTCATGCCCACCACACGCAACTGCAATGATGGCGGGACCAAGAGCCAACAATAACGTTAAAAATGCAGTCCACTTTGAAATTCATCAGCAACTGCTTAGGGCAAATAGTGCTTCCTACCTGTTTTCAGAAGCTATAAAAAAGGCAAAACTAACATGGGAAAAGGACTATCTCAAGCATTTCTGCCAATAATGTGAAATGGATTAAATAGTCTTTTATTCTTTATCCAGGGGTGCTGTGAGTTTTTCAGGCTGTATGGCCACGATCCAGCAACATTCGTCTGACCTTTTGCCTGCATCTGTGGCTGGTATCTCAGAGGTTGTGTTGGTAATGAGGCAATTGGAGTGTGTATATACCTGTGGAATGTCCAGGGTGGGAGAAAGAAACCAAGTCTATTTGAAGAAAGTCAATCAGTGCGGGTATCTGCATAGAGGTAGCCTGGCCTCTGTTAAATTAGTCTGCAGTGCCTTTCATGTTCTTTGATTTGTGTCTGGGCAATGCTGCATTTGGTGGTCCCTATGTAGATTTGTCCACAGCTGCATGATAGCTAGTAGACTCCTGTGGTGGCTGGAGAATCCCTCTTATCCTTCGCTGAACATAGCATTTGTTGAATTTTCTTGGTGGGCTTGTAAATTTTTTGTAGGTTGTGTTTCTTCATCAGCATACCGATGTGCTCAGTGGTTTCCTTGATGTATGGTAAGAACACATTTCCTCTAAGAGGAACTTTCTCCTCTAACCTCTGAGGGTGCCAGCCATAGATGCAGGCAAAACATCAGGAGAGCATGCTACTGGAACATGGCCATACAGCCAGAATAACTCACAGCAATCCAGTGATTCTGGTTTTGAAAACCTTCAACAACACATATATCATTAATGTCTACAGAGAGGGCATCTCCATGCTACCCAATCCCTCTGTGTATATGATGCATTAGAGTTTTTTATATAATGGTTGAGCAGAACTACAGTGAATGGACTATATGAACTTTTCATGAGCCCAAACTACCATTCAAATGTCCACCTAAAACCTCAAATGTGGTTTCTGCTCATACTAACATATCAGAAGTGTTGCATGTCCTCCATCTTGCCCTTTATAGACAAGATGGCAGTCCTGTCAAATTCATATCCAGAATGGAAGCAATACCACGACATCTTTATCCCTTGTAACATAGCAGTTGCAGATAATCACCAGGTGATGACAGCATGTTCTGAAAAGTGAAACACTGACAGCAGCAATGCCCCAATGTGTTTCATTCTAGATGGAACACATTCAAATGGAACTGCATACTGGTGACATCACTCCAAATTCTTATTGATATACCATAGAAAATGCAAATCCTTCTGTACTATCACATGCCAAATCCTCTGTATGAATGTTACCCTATCAGTTGATAATATATTACATAAAATTTGATAATCAAAACCACTGGCATCCATGGATATGTACACACACATCTCCAGTTTTTTCCATGATGAGACTCAGATTTCATGTTCCTTTCCAGCATTTTACAACCACATTTTTATTTCAAGCCTATGCTAATGAATAGAGTTTGTGGCCAAAACACAGGATAAAATAAAAGTTTATGATCTAAATTGTGAGTTGGTGTAAGGTCATTGGATTTGGCAGCAAAATTGTACTTACTTGTAGTTTGATATGTAGCCTTTGTTTTCAAGGTTGCTGTTTTTTTAAGCCACTTGGGTATTTAGTGCAATAAACATTAAGCCCTCAGATATTACAAGAGAGCTGATTTCAGTTACATCGGAAACTAATTACAGGTTCAATACACGCATCCCCAAAACATTCCATAATTAGTCCTTTTGTATTAGTTTATGCTACTTTTTATAGCAATAGCAGAACTAAGATTTTCAAAGTTCACTTTACCCGTATTAATACTTGTTGGACCTTGAATTCAAGTTAGGAGAAATTTAGGTGACTTTTGGATTCTGAATTTGTTTTTGTGTGTGTATATATGTGTGCAAGGAGTGACTTGAGAAACTGCAAGTCACTTCTGGTGTGAGAAAATTGGCCATCTGCAAGGATGTTGCTCAGGGGATGCCCGGATGTTGTACCATCCTTGTAGGAGGCTCCTCTCATGTCCCTGCATGAGAAGCTGGAGCTCACCTTGCTCCCCAGATTCGAACCGCTGACCTTTAACTCATTGTGCCAGTGGGGGTTCCAATTCTGAAATATCTGGTCTTATTTTCCATCTAGTTTTCTCCTAATTTTGTACAAAGTTTGGGTGCACTTCACAGACTCTCATATTTGCAATATTCTAATTCTTTCTTTCATCATTCTCCTTTTTTTCTAGATTACCAATGAACATTTTTGTCCTCTTGATATATGTGGTTCAGAGAGGGGTATGAATTGCAGCATTTTAACAACGTGGATATATACATCAGTAAAAAAAAACATACAGGAAAAAGATACTCCATAAAGCCACCGGGATTTGAAAAGCTGGTTTTAAAAGATCCTTCTAGTTACACCAAATGTAAAGAAGTGCTGAACATATTGCAGAAAGAGTGTCCAGGGAACAATGAAAGTCTAGAACCGAGGAAATCCTTGCACATAAAAGGTAAACTGAAACCAATTCCATACACCCTCATACACTTTGGATTGTATCCATTCAAGATTGTCCTTGATCGCAATGTGACATGCACTCTTTTCTCCGACCTGCTTTTAGACAATGGTGCAATAACAATGGGCATTTCCATTGCTTCACCTCTGGTGAAGGACATTTGACTGCAGACTCCTCTTTCTACCTGTGATGCTCCATGGTCCTACACAGGGACGGTGGGACATAACTCTTTGCCTTATTATTAATAAGTATTTATTACTCTATTACACTAAAAATAAAAATCCTGTATTTCTAACAAGGAAATGTGTTGCACATGTTGAGAAATAAATAAATGCAATAAAAATATTACGTAAGTGGAAAATTACTATTTTCTCCTTTTTCTTTCTCATTCTGTCATTTTTCCATTTCCCACATCTGTAAATAAAATGTTTTTTTTAATGAATCTGTTTGAAAAAAGAACAAGAAGAGGAAGATGTCAGAATACAGAATGACAAGATGTGATGTGGCATTTGAGTTTTATAAGTGTGAACAGTACCACAGAGAGCAGTGGGATTGGGTTGGGAGAGAGAGAGAGAGAGAAAGAGAGAGAAGGATTATGGACACTGGCTTCCTGTACACTGGATATGCTGGAAAACAGAAAAAAATTACCTGGACATAGGGCTTCCTTCATCCCCCCCCCCCCCCCCGACCCAACTGATTGGAAGTAAAATGGGAATGACCACAGCAGCAGCAACAAAAACCCTTGTTTCTTCCATCCCAAATGTAAATACATTTTCCTAAATTCTCACTTTAAAATGGGAAAATTGCATCAGTGTCATATCTGAGACAGTATCACCCAAGCAGCCTTTCTAGGATTATGCATGACTTGTGCTATCTTGGGACTTCTGAAGAAAGAGGAGTCTACAAAGGAAGGGATCTGGACTTGAAGACAGCTTGGAGCTTCAAGTGTAAGTGAACACTTCTTCCTATTTAGACCTAATCTAGTACTGAGATCTGATGCAGGGGTGGGGGTTACACTACCATATAATCCATGTCAAGGCACATAATCTGAATTCAGAAATTGGATTATATGGCAGGATAGATGGGGTCTCAGTTGCGGCATCTCAGAAATGTCCTCTCCATAGATGCCTGATTGTCACAAAAACAGGCTTCATATAGGAACCAAACAAAAATATAGCTGTCAATTTAAGACTTTGGGTGCAAGGAGAAATGGGATTTATTTCTGAGTTTCCAGGAAGCTTCGGGATCATACTGAAGCTTCCTGGAAACTCAGAAATAAATCCCATTTCTGCTGTTCACTGATTTTGAAAATTGTTTTAACATAAATTTACTACAAATAATAAATGTGTTTCATATGCTTTTGGTCTATTTTAATTATTTTAATTGTTTTAAACTATTTTAATGCATTGATATTGATTTTACCTATGTGCTGCTCTAAGTTATTGTTGTATAGAGTGGGATAGGGTGTATTTTGAAAAAATAATAAATTAATAAAAGTATTTTGTTCCAACCTCAAGTAACTACTTAGAACTTTGATTATTCTACCTTTTTTCAAGTTTTGAAGTAACTGAAATAACTACCTCTCAGCTATTTGGGCGAATAATAATACTAAATAATACTAATAATAATCTTTATTTCTAGTCCACCCTCTCTCCCCAAGGGGACTCAGGGAGATGTATTGTAGAAGGTTTTCATGGCCAGAATCACTGGATTGTGTTAAGTTTTTCAGGCTGCATGGCCATGTTCCAGAAGCATTCTCTCCTGATGTTTTGCCTGCATCTGACCTCACAACCTCTGAGGATGCCTGCCATAGATGTAGGCTAAACATCAGAAGAGAATGCTTCTGGAACATGACCATACAGCCCGGAAAACTTACAGCAACCCATGGACTCTGGGAGGTTTACACATAGAAAAGCAAACATTCAATGCCCAAACAAGTGCAAATACATCAAAGCAATATGACGTAATACAAACTAATAGCAACAGTGAACTAATTGCATGAAAAAAATTAAACATCTGAAAAGAAAAACAGGATACAAATAAACAGCTAAAACAGAGTACATTAAAAAATCAGCTTTAAAGCAATTCTGTAGTCTGATGACCTGTGGTATAAAACATGACCAGCCCTTCATTCTCTCAACATCCATATCAGAACATGAGACAGCTCTGTGAACTGACACTTCAAATGTGTGATCATTCCTTCCCCAACCAGGTTTAGTTGCACAAAAATTAACATAATTTCCTTCAGTCAGCTACACCTCTAATTACACATTCCTTATGAGAGGATGATATCTTACAAATCACCAGATATTTGTAACTAGTTATTTCTGGGTCATGATAGGAAGAAACCTTATATCTGAAGCAGTAAGAATATTCAGGCTTGCTTTGCTTCCAATGTTATTCACAGACACACTTAAAGCCTTTTTCAGTTATTTCAACTATGTCTACATAGGCCCAAGTATTTGGATGTTAATTGGGTGCAAGGAGAAATGGGTTTTACTTCTGAGTTTCCAGGAAGCTTCAGTATGATCCTGGTGTTCTGGAGATGTGGACAGCTCCCAAACCAGGATTCACATGTCCAACAGACTCACTACTGTGTCACTGGCCAGAATCAGCTGTCTTGCAGAGGCTTGCTGGTGTCACTGCTTCCCCTGAGGTCGCAACACAGTGTCCATCCATGTAACTAATGGAAGCAACATCACCAAGAAGGTTCTACAAGTGGGCTGCTTATGACAAGCAACCCAATGTCACTGCTGGAAGCCCCAATGCACTTTTGTCCATCAGGATGCCAACAGAGCTCCAGAGATGCTCCTATGCTGGATAGAGGAAGCTCTGGAGCAGTCCACTCTGGATTATTTGGGATAAGTGTAGATTTAGCTTTCAATTATTGCAGGACTGGTATATGATTCTGAGCAGCCTGTATAGCAGTGATTCCCAACCTGTGGTCCATGGACCACCAGTGGTCTGCAAGAACTAAAATATGGTCCATGGCCATATGCAACGAGAGTGACTGGTCTCATAAAACCCTCTTATAGTGCCAAATTGATTAAATATGGTTTGTTGTGGGCGAGCAGATGGCGACTACTGGATGGCTTATGTTCTGCATCAGAAACTAGAGCTGATGTGGTGTATCTAATGCAATTTTCGGAATCAGCACCCCAAATAAACAAACTGAATCTGAAGTTGACCAAAAACTGATTTGTAACCCTTTCGGTACTAATGTTGAAGAGTGGTCACTGGTCAAAGTGGTCCTTGACCAAGTGGTTCCTGGTCAAAAACACATTGGGAACCACTGCTGTATAGGAATCTTCATGCTGTAAAACACAGGACCTTCTGCTAGAACAGTTATCTGCCTTTCCACAGCTTACTTCCCATGCCTCCAATTGTTCACTAAAGCACCCAAGCAATATCAGACCTCAGTGGTATGAGAACAAGTCATTTGATTGCAAGTCATCATAAATGAATTATCAATGCATATAACAGGATATGCTTGCATCCCTTTTAAAATATGAGACACCAGCTGCATGATGCAGGTTATATAAGCCCTGTTCAGAGCACTGTTTTTCCCATTCCATTCTGAATGTAAAAGTGCATGTTTAGGCAATTATTATTTATGTGGGAGAGTGGAAGGATCTTCTAAAATTATTCTTTCTTTGATGTAGGAATAAGGCTGTCCTGCAGTGATCAGGTTAACATGCCAAATGACCACGGCTTTGAAGACGAGCTGCATGTTTAATGCATACTGTGAGCCACTGACTTCATCGGATAAAAGTTTAGTAGAGTTGAATAGACTTAAAAATGAATCATGAGCTCAGCAGACAAAATGTGAAAAGTCCTGCTTATGTCTGCCTTTCTTAACAGCAATAAATAATCTTCATGTTAGATTTGCACCTGACTCTTCCGAAAGATATTTAGGTGGAAATGAACTAATGGAAAGCAAGCATGCTTAAGACTCAAGCCTTTGGGTTGTAAAATAGCTTGGCAAAGCTTTCTGAAAACATTCTAGTATGGTATCTTTTTGAACAATTATTGAGAACTTCAACAAATCAGTAGTTTAAAGGATTAAACATACACGCATTAACATTTGTATAGTATAATGGTGAGGAATAATTATTTCTTCAGATGTTTTGAATCCTAAATCTAGTTGCTTGTTCCAACTAGGGCTGAAAAGGCTTTCAGAAGAGGATTTTGGGGTTGCACAGAGAATACAGGAAAAAGAGGAAAAGAGAAAAGTTATCTTGAGAGTATGGATGGGAAGGATAATCATTCACTCCTACTGGATCAGCTAATGGAGCTTCTCATGTGAACAGGTGTACATTTTTGGATCTTGGCCTAAACTTGCAACTTACCTTCTTACAGTTGTTTCCATTAAAATGGCTCTGCTTTTTTTCTTAGTCGCTTGCTCATCTGTGCATGCATACTCTCCAGAGTGGCTTAAACTGAGCCTTTTGCCTATGATGTCAAACAGGGCGTTGATGAGCTAGGAATGTAATCCAGTTCCCCTTGTCTTTCCAACAATTTCATGAGTCTTTAACTGCTTCTTAGAGCTCCCAGATTTCATGAACATACACAGCAATATCTTCAACTAGTTTTACATTCTCCCTAAGAAAATGTTTCCTACTTCATTGTCCTTACAACCAAGAATTGTAACCATTCAAACCCTTGTGTGCTTTATGTACATTCCTAGGGAGTCTTTTCGATAACTATCTTTACAGTTTTGGCATACAGAGTACTCAAATGCCTCCATAGCAAAGTTAAAAGAATTTTAGCATTTAGTTTCGTATTAACTTGGTCAGGAGAGGAAAACACAGAACCCTTTTCAAAAATGAAGGCGAAATTCTTGCCTCTGCATAACCCCTCCTTAAAGATAGACATTTGATTTCAACATAAGGACCCATGGGAGCACTGGGAAGTGTGAGAGGTTACAGCGGATCTCTAGCAGAGTATGTTGTCAAATTGGTAAATCAGAAACTGAAGAATGCCCAAGCCCTTGTCCAGTTGCATGCAAATGCACACACAGGATCTATCAACTAGGCTTGTGCACAAATTCAATTTGGCCAGTTCTTTTCAGTTACTCTGGCTGGTTGGGTTTGTCCGGGTGGCCATAATGGCAAGGGCTCAGCCTCCATGTTTTTTCTGGCCACTACAGAACATTGGCTGTCATAAACCTGCTGCCTTTGGTTACAAGTGGAGTGCGAGAGGATGGCAGCTGCTAGAAGGGGGAAAAAAGGCATCATACCAGGGTCTGCAAATTAAGAGAAAAGAGATGGTTTTTAAAAGGAAGCCCAGGGTACGGTAGGTCCAGTTCAATCACTGTTCCTTCTCTGCAAAGTGGGGAAGTCTTGGAAAGCTGTGTGCTGCAGGAAGGGCATGCACACCTGCAGTGTCTCTCTCCTCTAGACTAAAAACAGCTTTAATGAAGCATTAAACTTGGTCTCCTCTACAGACAGAAGGGAGAGGATTACAGAAAGAGGTATATTTTAATCCAGGTCTTAATGAAGGATATAAGGACAAAATGACAGGAAGGGGAGCCTGGGAATCCCCCCCCCCCCTTAACTGACCAGATAAAAATGAATCTTTTGGCTTCTGGGATCAAGAACCCCTCCCGAATTCGGGAGGCTCCCAAAAAATGAATCTGAACCCCCACCAAAATCCGAGACACATAAACAGATCGCAGTGTACCCAGATTGCACAAACCTACTATCAACATAGACAAGCATAGTCTTCTTGGTAAAATACATGTGTTCATTGACCTACAAATTACTATGGCATGGTTAAACATAAGAGGGTGATGGAGGAGTGAAAGGAAAGAAAAATGGATACAGGTCAGAGAGATACAGAAATAAAGAGGATGTGGGAAAATGGACAAATAAAAAGTCAGAAAACATTATTAGCAAATATAGATAGGAAAGTTTCTCTGTTATTATTATTATTATTATTATTATTTTGACACAAAAACACAGTATGACACATCAAATGAACTATATATGCTGGATTTCATTTTACATAATCACAAGTTGAACACTTCCCAAACATTTAGGACTGTGTGATGTACTTTTGAATGATCCAAGTAAGCTGGCCTTTTGCATTTGACAGATTGTGATTTTGTCAATGTTTGTTGTTTTCAAATGCTGGCAGAGATCTTTTGACACAGCACCCAGTGTGCCGATTACCACTGGGACCACTTGTACTGGTTTATACCAGAGCCTTTGCAGTTCGATTTTGAGGTCCTGATAATGGCTGAGTTTTTCCTGTTGATGCCACCTGGTTTGGTGACATCAATAATCCAAACTTTTTTTTCCCACAATCGTGAGATCTGATGTATTGTGTTCCAAAACTTAGTCAGTCTGAATTTGAAAGTCCCACAGTATTTTTTGCATGTTCATTTTCCACTACCTTAGCATGTTTATGATCCCACCAGTTCTTTACTACTGGCAGGTGGTACATGAGAAATAAGTTCCAATTAATTATTTGGGCCACATAGTTGTGCCTCTGTAGTCTGTCTATGTGATATTCTTGCAGCAGCTGAGAATATGATCAATGGTTTCATCAGCTTCCTTACACAACAATCTGCATTTTGGGTTGTTGTTATTATTATTATTTATTATTATTATTACTATTATTATTAATCCAGAGTGCATGTGTGTCTGAACACAAAGAAAACTGATCTTGTCTGGTTTTGCAAATTAACCAAGATTTTGTAGAACTAGTTTAATACAGAAATTCAGTCAAAAAGTAGGGACTTAACCTGTGGGATGCATCCACTGATTTTGTTTTACCAATTCAATATTGAAGGAGAAATGTACAGTTAGTCATCTGTATCCAGTCCACATTTCTGCATCCATAGATTCAACAAATCACTGCTCAATTTTGTAAAAAAAAAATACTTAAAAGCCAGCTTTACTGCATGCTAAGTACTATATGCCAAGCACTACTGCTACAGCCTCCTGCCATTTCACAGATCCTCGGGTTCTTTCCAGCACTTGCTTTAGTCATTTACCTATATTGTTGTTTCTTTGGTTATTCGGTCATAGTCTCTAGAAAGTTTCTCTCTTCGTTTTAATTCATCGACTCATCCTTTCTCAGACACACACCCTCCATTCTGTTCTTCAGGTTTATCTATCAAAAGGTGAAGCAGTAGCACAACTCTCCCCCATGGCCAGAATCGGGCACAACCTCCAAGATGCCAGAAATAAGATGGGAACTACTGCCTTTACCTCTGCTTGTGTTTGTCTGTTCTTGTTAAGTGTATAATCAGCAATGTATGTTTGCCTTATGTGTGTATTCTGTAAACCACTCTGAGCCCTCTTCGGCATGAGCAGGGCAAGGCATAAATAGTGTAAATAAATAAAATAAGTGCCTCTAGATGTGATAATTTCAAGTGAAAATAGAACATTTCCTTCATTCAGACATCTTCCATCCATTTCTGCCAAATCATCTAGGCAGATTGTTCACGGGAACAATTTTATATCCACCAAAGAAACTTCCAATGAGTGATTATCTGAGTAGTAAATATTAAAATTGCTATGCACTGTAAAATTCAAGGAGGCTTATTGTATACAAAGGATATAGTTCTCCGGGTGTTCTTTGCTTCACATTATTGCCATTGCATTGATAGGAAGTGGACTTTTTAGTTTACTCTGTAATTAGGAATCCTAGAAACCCCCCTCCCTGTGCTCTCCACCATTTGGGAGCATGAGTGCAAAGAAGCCGTAAAGAAGTTCAAGATATGTCAAACTTGGCACAGTTTCTAGATTGCCTAGAGACAAAGCTGGGACAGGAATTGATGGCAAGAACAGAATGGGAAATGGTGGCAGGGAAGGAGTAGTGCATGAAGCCTTACTTTCTTTCCAAGTGATGAAATCCAGAATACTCAAATTGAACTTTTGAGTAATTGTCACCCAAACAGTTGGAAGCCAAAATGAAATTAAACCATGCATTTATGGTTTTCTAATAACTAGTTTTGTGAGACAGAGATGGAAATCATGAAGTGCACACCCACTCTCTCTTTCTTAATATTGTGCATTGGCCATTAGATTCTCCCTGGAAAATGGTCTTCTTGAAGACAATGCTGAAACTGGAGTCTCGGGGACAGCAGGAAATGTTTGCAAGCTGTGCAAGGTCCAGCAGAGGCACTTAAAACAAAACATCATGTTTCAAAGGAGAGCACTTCACGCTGATCCTTTCTGAACTGGACTCCCAGCACCCTCACCAGTGCCACAGTTACGTTTCAAGGTTTAGGGGGGAGAGCTCACACTGAACATAATTATTTTAAAAGAGAACAGTGATTAAATCCTTTCTTTTTCTGCCCAAAGGAAATGAACAGGATGCGGGAAGTCTTTTTCAAACCTCATGAGTTAAGACAGGATCTCATTTTGTCTCAGAATTCACACAGATATAGGCCTACAGTGAAGGCATTCCATGACATTGCCATCTACAGCCAGCATCCTTCAAGGGTCATGTGCAAATGTAAGTTACATTACACGTGTGGAGTGTTTTATTGTCATATCCAGTTGAAGAGGAGGAGAGCAGAGGTTTGCATGCAGCATATGTAACAATACTCACTGGACTCATTGTTCATTCACACTGCACTGCAGTGATACAAGATTTCAGCCAAAATTTTAACACAAACAGCAGGAGCAAAACATGATATAACAAATCCATTGTGGTATGTGATTTGGAGCAAGCATAGTGTAGTGGTTTGAGCATTGCACTACGATTCTGGAAACCTGGGCTGGAATTCCCACTAATAGGAAATTCCATTACTTATTGGAAATAAGTGCACCATGACCTTATTGAAAAGGTAAAAAATGATGTCACATCCATTTGGCAAATGTGAATCTTCATGAACATATGGAGACCACCTTTTGAAAACCACTAGTCAAGAAAAGCATGACCCTGTTCAAAGTCAACTCTTAAAAACAAGTGATATTCATGAGCATTAAAGTAATGGCTCACAGGTAACTCACCTGTTAAACTAAAGAACGATGTTTTTAAACTGCCAAGGATAAAGACATGTCACTACAAAAATATGTTGGGTTAGAAGAGGAATGATGTTTCTTTGAAGCTGAAGTTGCCCATCTATTCTCCCTTAAAACCTCTTGTTTAAAACATGCACTCAAGAGACAAAACGAAGTAGTCCTTAAAAATAACATCTCAGGTTTACTAACAAACTTCTTGTATATATTCAGCATACTAGTCCATAGTTCAATGTCTTTAAGCATATAGACATAGTCCAAACTGTATAATTGTACTCACTGAAGTCTGAAAAGAGACAAACTGCAATCCACCTCAATTAAGGTCTAAAAGCATACCACATAACAAAAATGGAGTTTTGTGTCTGAAGCCCTGCCCACACCAAAGAGATACAGTCAAACTGGTAAACCAAAATGTACATACAATATAGGTTAACAATTATACACATTTACAAACAGTTAGTGGAGGCTTGGAAGGTTGCTGTTTCCAACACCACTTGACCATAAAATTCACTAGAGGACTTTAGCCAAGCCATACCCTTTCAGCCTCAAAGGAAAGCAAAGGGAAACCTCTTCTGAACAAAATTTGCCAAAAAAAAAATTACCATGGTAGATTTGCCAAAAGGTCACCAGACACTGGAAACAACTTAAGGCACACAACTGTTTTATTGACATCATCATATTGGGACAAACAAAATATCATTTTAGACCAATCCACAATGCACTTAACCATGATGTAGTGAAAACATACAACTCAGCATATGTATGCCTGTCAAAAATACCCTGCCTCATACACAGAGGAAGAACTGTTTAAAGCTACAGACAATATGATTGCTGTTGGCTGTTTTTGGTCAAAAATCATTTAGTTGCTTGTGTTCCCTTTATTTTATCAGTTTTATACTAATTTATTTATGCAATGCTTTTGACACAAAATAAGTAAAGTGAAAATATGTACTCGGTTGATAAGTCCACTTCATTTGGGGGGGGGGGGGGCTTTTCTTTTGAGCATACAGGAATTCAGGAAATACATTACCAATTCAAGGAATTCACTTTTTTATTTCATCATATTGTATTTTCCTACTAGTTCATCTTGTATTTTCTGGCTCTGGGTGTTTGGTTAGAATACATATTATTCTGGACATATCAATTCCCGTTTGGCTATGGGGCATTTTTATACAACTTATACACTGCAATTCTTCTCATAGCCATAAACAGCTCAGAATACGCATAATGCAAGGATGTTTACAATTCCAGTACATAATGTTTAGTCCCATGCATACACAAATTAGAGACTTTAAACCCCCTATTGAGCCTATCTCTAGGACAGGGCATCTTAAACTCTTCCTTGGGACCACTTTTGGCTCAAGAAACTCTTATATATCACAAGTATATTGGAATATAAAACATATACTGATAAGAAATTAGCATTTGCAAGGCTTGCTAAACAGGTTGATTTTCATTTTTACGGAGTACAACTGAAGTATCTTCTGCAGAGTCCACTGTAGATGAACACTGCTCAACAGATTCATGTAAAGGTCTAAAACAGCCACAATGTGACATTCAGAAAACCTTTACTGCGGCCAATTTTTTTAGCACTCCAACATTGTGCTAAGAGAACCCCATTTGGGGGCTTGACCCACATTTTTAGAAGCAGTGCCTGGAACACTACTGAAACGTCATCAAAATGTTGCTGTAGTGAGTTTAAAGTTATGGCACGAATAGGGAAGTTGTTAGGCTTCTCTCATCCTGAGTGCTCAGGAACCACTGCACAGATAGATGTATTGAATTACAAGCCATCATACTCTTTCCACCATGACCAATCTGTCTGGGGGCCCTTTCGCACATCCCTATATCCCAGAATATCAAGGCAGGAAATCCCACATTATCTGAGTGTGTACTCATTAATCTAGTTCAAAGCAGATATTGTGGGATTTTCTGCCTTGATATTCTGGGACATAGGGCTGTGTGGAGGGACCCTGGAGAAGAGGAAGGAGAGAAGCAAGGAAAAGAGGAGACCTTTCAAAGTCTTATATGTGTATTGAGTGAACCGTGTTCTGAATCTCCACAGACAATTGGGAATCATTGTTCTTAGTCCCAATGCAGCAGCAGTTATTCATTAGCTATGGTATGATTTTAAAAATTAGATGTACAGCAAAAGAGTTCACTTGACTATAGCACAGAGCAAAACACAGATGGAAGCCATACTCAAAAGCCTCCTAGGCATGCACCAAAGAGGATCTCAGAAATATCCTATATCAGTGTTGCTTCTTCTAAAGCAAAATGTTGAGGCATAGCGGTGGTGGGGAATGTACTACAAGAACATGTCATAGAATGTTTACGAGATGAGTCTACAGCTTACAGAATGATGCAAAAATATTGCAATAAAGATAAGCGCAGGACTAATCCAGGATGGTGCAATAGCTCTTATCAGCCACTCTAGTAAATGTCTACTGTGCCTCTCATTTTAACCACATTTATTTTCACATAAATTCCTTTACCTTGTAATTGCTTCATAAAAAAGCATGACTAATTGGTTTAGATATTTGCTATCCTTTTGGAAACAAGCTTTTTCATGGCCTGTTGGTATGCCGCATAAACTAGCTGATGAATATGTTGTTTATAATGATGGACAGGAAGTAGTTAGAGTAATAAAATCCTACAAACCGGTCTTACTCCTCCTTCGCCAAATTGGCCAAATGATCTCAATATGCGAATATTTTTCAGATGAATTCACTGCAGCACATTGTTCCTCTGATCTATACCAGATACTTGGCTACTTGAATAAGATGAGAATATCAGAGTGTATATGTGAAAATCGTGCATTTTGCCTTCCTCCGTGAGTAGAGGTGTGTGGTGGATTGTAAAAAAATATGTGGGAAATGGTCAGGTCAGTCATCAAATCATTTTTATGAGCTAGTATGGGAAATTGTTCTCAGCCTCAAGAAAGAGGAAGAGATTGGAAGCTTGCTGCTATATACTGGACCAGGCTAGTTGCCCACTAAGCTCAGACTAGTCTAATCTGACTGGTTGCAACTTTCTAGGGTTTCAGACAAACAGAAGTTTTTACAATCATCTGCCAACTAATCTCATTAACTGGAGGCAGAAGTGAAAACTTGGACCTTATACATGTAAAACTTGCATGTATTCTACTATTAAAGTTTGTCCTTTCATGCAGTAATGATCAATTTTTATCGATTTGCTTAGTGGCTGTTAATACCAGTATCTCCATTGCATTTACATACTTGGAAATGAGGTCTGGTGCTAATTAGTTTTAGAGACTCTAGAGAACCCATGTGTTCTGGTAATAGTTGCAGGTAACGATTCTCTGGAGCCCCCAGTGGCGCAGTTGGTTAAACCCTTGTGCTGGCAGGACTGAAAACCAACAGATTGCAGGTTTGAATCCAGGGAAAGCATGGATGAGCTCTCTCTGTCAGCTCCAGCTCCCTATGCGGGGACATGAGAGAAGCCTCCCACAAAGATGGTAAAACATCAAAACATCTGGGTGTCCCTTGGGCAACGTCCTTGCCAATTCTCTCACACCAGAAGCGACTTGCAGTTTCACAAGTCACTCCTGACACACACACAAAAAATTCCCTAATTTGTCTTTCCTTTTCTTTTTTGCTCTAGTACAAAATCGGAGATGAACAAGCTTGCAATTCTTCAAAACAAACACATCCATAAAAATAGCATTCATTAGTGAATGAATCCTGTTAGTATCCCTCTAGACCAGCACTTCCCAAAGTTCGCAATATTGTCTCTGGGGTGAACAAGAATAAGGTACAATTGAATAAAAATAAGGGGGCAGTATAAACACAAAGAAAGAAGATTTTTTTAAAAACCAACTATGCATGTTTCAACTGTTGTGTAACATAAAGTTGTAATAATTACTTTATCTTCTAAACGAACACTCAAAATGCATGTTATATCCAATCAATGATCAAGTCCTCCAACAGTATTAACATGCAACTGTTGGCAGGCAAGTGTGTTGTCCATTGTCAAGAAGTCCAGCATGCATTGGCAGGAGTATGTAATAACTTGTTTCCCATACATTACAATATATAGGTAATATGAATAAAATCTTATTCAGATTTTTTTCTGAATTGAAAACTGAATTCATCTGCTGACAAAAATAAAGCTGAATGCTAATAAACTGATAGCAGGGCACTAGCTTCATTTATCCCATTTAGGAATATTTTTAGGGTTAGTCATAATTTTCATTTTATGTTCCTTTGTTAACTTAATTTTCTGTGTGCAATATGAATGTTATTATGGCTGATTTAAATAAGTAGTTTTTAAAATATTTTCAAGTCTTCTTTACAACAAATCTTTCTTTACTGTGTTGTAGAAAGATAGATACATAAAAAGAATGCAAATTTGTCACTGATTTTTTCTGATTCTTTGATTTTAAAAAGGTTGATTTCTGGGGGGAACAGAGTAATTTTTCCTATAAATTTGCAGATGGGTCAGAAAAATATTGTATTTAACTTGGGGATCACTAAAAACTGGATGCTACCACTCAAGATACTGCTGTAGTCTGACAGCAATACTCCCATTACAACAAACATAGTGAAAGATTCCAAAATGCTATTCTTTTAGGGGTTTTGGACTTGAACTCCCCAAAATCTCAGTTGCATTCACCAATGATATGCCATTCTGAGATCTGAAGTCCAAAATATCTTGAAGGCCAGAGTTTGAAAAATACTGTGTTAGAGGGTCACCAAGGAATGAACAAAAATCTATCTGATCTTTCTGAAAATGGAGAAATGTTTGAATGCAAATTAAACATTCCAATAGGAAAAAGTATCGAAACACATATTCCACGTAGGTCTATGGTTACTTTCTCATCCCATTCTCTATACAAGTTACTGAAGCAGTTGAGATGCTTCAAGAAAACAGCATTCTTCCATGTGCAAGGTAAGAACAAGCAGAAAGCATAGTGTCCACCTCATTATGAATGTGATATCCAAAGAACCACACTGTTGTCAGGCTCCCAACGTTGCATGGCAGAAAATCATTTCTTTTCCACCCTTGCGTTCCTTCCAACTCTTGCACTGTGGCTGTGCCTCTGCATAATCTTGACTTACATTAACTCATGTGTATAATGTTACACAGATGCCTAAAATATGTGTAGGATTGCAGCCTGACTGCTTGACAGAGCATTTCCTGCATAATTTAAGATGTGAGGGATAGAGAAAAGAAAAACCCAGCAACCACGCAGAAAGATAAAGGCAAGTGTGAACGCTAATGTTGTGTGCGTATACTAAACTGCCGCTCCATTGAACTGGACAGCGTTGGAACTGTATCTGCCTTTCCATCCCATTTCTGAAGTAAGTATATGTTACTGAGCATATTCTCTTCTCCTCTCACGCCTCCCCACCACTCTGTTTTATATACACAGTATTTGAAGGCTATCACAGGATTTCAGTAAGAAATTTCAGTGTTTTTATTAAGTTCATATGGAAAGCATAACTTTGCATTCCTGCATGTTTACTGTACTTTCCATAACACTCTGCCTGTCAGGGGAAGGGGAAGAAAAACCCAGCAGAGCTAGCAAAAAAGTATTTAAGATAAAAGAACGAACCCTCCACAGATGTCACCAAAGCCATGGGATTCCTCCTTGAAATATGTGTCTCTTGAGAACTGAAAACAGCAGTCACTTTGCTAGCATACAAAGGGGAAAATGTCCTGAATTCCTCCTATTGATTGATCATGGTTTTTTTCCAAGTATGGGGGACACAAATGAAGGGGGGGAATCCATACACAGCCTACAAGAGCAAAGGCATTGACAAACAGTGAGCCTGGCATAAAGTTCACTGATGACTCCAGACAAACTTCTGTTTTCCAGTCTCAGCTCCCCACATTCAAATTAATTATCAGATGGGCAGGTAGACTTGAAGTGACTCCATGCATTTTCTATGGTTTTCTGAGTTAAGCACAACTCACTGGCATTGCCTTTCCTTGAATGCAACACCTGGTATTACTTGGCAGTCCCAATTTGAGTTCTAACTAAGCCTGGTCCTGGTTATCTTCCAAGATCAGATGGAAGCTGGTGGGTCTGCAATAAAACTGATTTACTTTATAGACATTTCAGAAGTCACTCCAGAACTTAGAAAGCTTTTTAAATTACAGCTCCTAGAATTCCTCTCAGCATATGTAGTTTGCTGACTTCTTCATAACCCTCTAATAACATTCAAAATATTATTGACTCTTACCCCTGCAAAATGAATACGTGGATATGTAGTTTCCAGAAATGAGACCTGTGTTACAAAAAAATGTTGTGGATCCTCACTTCTTAACAAGAATACTTTTTGAGAGAATATATCAGAAATTATGCCTTCTCCAAGAATATTATAAATCAAAATGAGATCAAAATATTCAATTTCTATCCTCAAACCCCATTTTCACCTATTGAATTTTCCAGCTTTTGATAAGAGTATAAAATGCTAAGTCCTCATTTGACAAGGTTGGGACACAGGAGTCCCTCTGTGGGTTTTTTTTTACCACTTTGGTATTTCCATACAACTCATATGCCCTTTTCATCATGTTAAAACTTTCTTGCTTCTTATGGTTACGTTTTGGTTCAGTTTCTGACAATACTGACCTTTTGAAGTTGTTACGTGAAGGATCAATGTGAACACATGCCTGCAAATATTTTTTTCCTCCTAAATCAAGAAGTTAACATTTCTTCAGAAGCTCATGGAAATATAAGAGTTAACTTCTAATTCCTCTTCTGAGTTCTCACTGTCACCAGCCAAAAGGTATGATGAAAAATACTATGGCTGTTGAAAATGACTGTCATGGACATGATTATTTAATCATGGGAATCTCTAGGTGAGACCAACTTAGTGGAGGAACTACAGTAATGTCTTTTTCCTTCATGAGAACTACTGCTGTCACTGTGCTGAAGTTTCTAGGGTCTTATGCATGAATGTCTAGATCCTTGAACTGTTCACATAAGCTTTGAGATGATCGTCAAAATGTTAAAATTCTTTTCTCGTGGATTTATCCAAGACAGAGAATTTCACCACTGCACCCCAGCCCTCAATCTCCTCTGTTTCGGTTTCTCTTACGGAACAGTGGAGCAAGCAACAGTACTGTAACAGAAAAAAGAAGGGAGGGAAGTCTGCCTCTCTCTTCTGTCTTTTCTGTTGCCATGCCACCTTTTCAATTGTTTTCTAAATGTAGTTGCAAAGTTAGCAGTTGTTTACAATCTACACTATCCAGGAGATACTTGCAGATGTAGAGCTGTAGTGTTGAAGGATGGCTTGGAGAGGTCTATCTTCTTCTCATCTTTGTCCAAATTGCCCCCCACTGAGATGATTCCAATCCCACCTACACCATATGGGAAGTGAGATTAAAGGAAAAGGTGGAAGCAATTTGGGATAGTTGTTGTAAACTGGTTGGGGAGGTGCATGGGACAAATAATCACCAGGGGACTCATGCTCAGGAGTAAAGTAAGCTAGATTCCAGTTGCATCCAAAATATGCTCAACCATATTCTTATTATTAGAGGATACATTTTGGCTCATTTCCAAGGCAGTGTACTATGACTTCTGCCTGGCCACATAACCTGCTTTTGAAAGAATGCAATCATCTCCTTATAAAGCAATCATCTCCTTATTAAGAAGTAAAGCGTGGACTGATTGCAACAGTGCTGCTGGCAGGGTCTCCCATTTTAGACAGAGGTTTCCTGAGAAGCCAGAATAAATGTGCTTCTGTGCAGCATCAGTGGTTAGGGTGACACTGATGATGCATCTTTCAGAGACAATAGCAATGACACCATAGCTAATAGGACTGTTCAAAATTATCATTAGTCCTCATAAGTCAGATCAAATTCATTAAATTCATACTTATGATGTGATATTTGACATGGGGGCATTGTCCACACCAAAAACTTAAGAATCAAAACTTACTCAATACTTTTTCATTTGAATTTTATAAACCTCGGAAGCTGAAAAAATGAAGGAGAGATGATTAACCTCTTTTGAACATCTTTTACCAATAAAACCTTATGATGAGCTCATCAAAAATGAAACAAAAAATAGTACCAGAGGATCAAATTTCTAGACCAGAAGGCATTCAATGAGCGTACTGGGTATAACAGGACAAGTATGAGTAGCACTTGACTCAAAATAAATGTGTCCTAGGGTAAATCAAATTTAGTAGCTGACTAGATTGAGACTGTCATACTTTTGACACACCATGAGAAGATATGCCTCATGATTGGTAAGCTAAAAGGCAATGGAACAAGAGAAGGGCCATATTCCAGATGGATAGATTCAATCAAGGAAACCATGGCTCTGAATATGCAAAACCTGAGTATGGCCATTGATGATAAGGTGATTTGGAAGCTTTGCATTCATCGGGTTACCATAACTCAAAGTTTACTTGACAGCAGTAAACAATAAATTATTCTGTCAGTGGTTCTCAACCTGTGAGTCCCCAGGTGTTTTGGCCTACAACTCCCAGAAATCCCAACCAGTTTACTAGTGGTTAGGATTTCTGGGAGTTGAAGGCCAAAGCATCTGGGGACCCACAGGTTGAGAACCACTGGTCTATGTCATTCTTCATACCATGATAATCAAGAAAAATATTTAATGACAATCAAATATTTTAAGGGAAAAATAGCACAATGACCAATGTAAATATTCTGAATCAATTCATTATTTGTTGGTTTGAATTCATAAACTAGTCAAAAATATTGTTCACACATGATAGATGTACTGCTCATTTCTGAGAAAGGAAGGCTTACTAGCAAAAGTTGCCACAGTGAAATAAAACTTCGTAGGTAAAGAGCTAAAATAAAATAAAAGATTCAGGATTCACTTTTTTATCGCATCTGTAAAATGAGTTTCAAATTTAAGTTACTGTCCATTTCTTTATAACAATAATCTCTTCAATTTTACAAGCCCTATATTATTTTTACATTTAAAAAAACACTATAAACCTCATGTTTTATTGTTCCTTGCAGTTATATAAATTACTTTTGGCCAACATAAATGTAATTCCTACTGTGTGAACTGGGAACCTTGAATGTTGGTTTTCCTCAAGTTATAAACAATGTGAAGATATGTTATACTGGGTCACAATTTTCCACTGCACAGCAAAATATATAACTCACTTTTAATAACAAAACTGCATATATCATTAAAGTTTCCTGCTCTTGGAGTACATATTAGGTTACGCTGCTCAGCAAGGGATATCCTTTCCATATACCACAATTTCTACAATATTGTTTGACTCAATGAAAAATATTTCACTGATTCATTAGCAAAACAGTTGTCAGCTTGAAAAATTATTCAAATTTGTCTCTGTTTTTATTAGCCATATTATTCAGTCTAAATTTGCTTCTCATAAACTATTTTGGTAGCTCTAAAATCACCCCAAACATTTTAATGTGTGTGACTTCATTGCTTTTTATATCAACTGTGCTACAGAATGAAACGTATTTATTACTGGTGAGAATTCCTTGCAAAGGTGTAATCTGAGCACAGAAAATGTTCACCAAAAAATCACAGTCATTTGCTTGACTTTTTAGCTCCCTCGTGGCATCTCCTGCAAGACTCCATTTGTTTTCCTCACTATGTACCAGGCCTATTTCTCTACATACTAAAAGCATTTGTATGTTTTCTAGAGAACTGTGAGAATTTAATTTCAGAACATTTTTATAAGCATCTACCATAATTTCTTTTTACCCTATTTGGAATGCAAAGTACTTGATTTTTTAAAAAAATGAAGAAATCATTTATCACACAGTCAGATACCCCATCTCTGATGCCCTTTGAATATTAGTTCCTAGGAGTCCTATCACATGATTTACGGTCTATTCCGTAAGTGCACCCATAGACAAAGGCTCTACCGCGTGTTCCTTTTATAAGACACAAATAATCAACTTAATTTGTCCTTTATTTCTCCAAGTATGTCAGAGGCACAGCTTTTAACGTGAACGTTCACTCATCTGCAGCTTGTCAACTGTGCCAGTGATGTGTCCTTCAGGGCATGTTATTGGGATGATTTCTTTCCTACCACTCAATTCTCCTTTTGTTGAAACAGCTGGCTGTACACTTCCAGTGGAAGTCAAAGGAAGACCCCAAGTAATGCCTAACAACAACAACAACAACAACAACAACATATTATTATTATTATTATTATTATGTACATCACACAGTCCTAGACGCTTGGGAAGTGTTCAACTTGTGATTTTGTGACACGAAATCCAGCATATAGATCTCGTTTGCTGTGACATACTGTGCTTTAGTGTCAATAATAATAATAATAATAATCCAGTGTATAGATGGCAGGGACCTAACAGAAGCTGGCAGGGACCTAACAGAAGCTGAAGAGATCAAGAGAAGGTGGCGAGACTATACAGAAGATCTGTATAGGAAGGATAATAATATTGAGGATAGTTTTGACGGTGTGGTGAATGAATTAGAACCAGACATCCTGAGGAGTGAGGTTGAATGGGCCTTAAGAAGCATTGCTAACAACAAGGCAGCAGGAGATGACGGGATCCCAGCTGAACTGTTTAAAATCTTAAAAGATGATGCTGTCAAGGTGATGCATGCCATTTGCCAGCAAATATGGAAAACACAAGAATGGCCATCAGACTGGAAAAAATCAACTTATATCCCCATACCAAAAAAGGGAAATGCGAAAGACTGCTCAAACTTCCGTACAGTGGCCCTTATTTCTCATGCCAGTAAGGTAATGCTCAAGATCCTGCAAGGAAGACTCCAGCAATACATGGAGCGAGAGTTGCCAGATGTTCAAGCTGGGTTTAGAAAAGGTAGAGGAACGAGAGACCAAATTGCCAATATCCGCTGGATAATGGAGAAAGGCAGGGAGTTTCAGAAAAACATCTACTTCTGCTTCATTGACTATTCTAAAGCCTTTGACTGTGTGGATCATAATAAATTGTGGCAAGTTCTTAGTGGGATGGGCATCCCAAGCCACCTTGTCTCTCTCCTGAGGAATCTGTACAAGGACCAAGTAGCAACAGTCAGAACTGACCACGGAACAACAGACTGGTTCAAGATTGGGAAAGGCGTACGGCAAGGCTGCATCCTCTCACCCAACCTTTTTAACTTGTATGCAGAACACATCATGCGAAGTGCGGGGCTGGATGAATGCAAAGCTGGGGTGAAAATTGCTGGAAGAAACATTAACAACCTCAGATATGCAGATGACACCACTCTGATGGCCGAAAGCGAGGAGGAGCTGAGGAGCCTTCTAATCAAGGTGAAAGAAGAAAGCGCAAAAGCCGGGTTGCAGCTAAACGTCAAAAAAACCAAGATTATGGCAACAAGAATGATTGACAACTGGAAAATAGAGGGAGAAACCGTGGAGGCCGTGACAGACTTTGTATTTCTAGGTGCAAAGATTACTGCAGATGCAGACTGTAGACAGGAAATCAGAAGACGCTTACTTCTTGGGAGGAGAGCAATGTCCAATCTCGATAAAATAGTCAAGAGTAGAGACATCAGACTGGCAACAAAGATCCGCCTAGTCAAAGCCATGGTATTCCCTGTAGTAACCTACGGATGTGAGAGCTGGACCTTAGGGAAGGCTGAGCGAAGGAAGATAGATGCTTTTGAGCTCTGGTGTTGGAGGAAAGTGCTGAGAGTGCCTTGGACTGCGAGAAGATCCAACCAGTCCATCCTCCAGGAAATAAAGCCCGACTGCTCACTGGAGGGAGAGATACTAGAGGCAAAGTTGAAGTACTTTGGCCACATCATGAGGAGACAGGAAAGCCTAGAGAAGACAATTATGCTGGGGAAAGTGGAAGGCAAAAGGAAGAGGGGCCGACCAAGGGCAAGATGGATGGATGGCATCCTTGAAGTGACTGGACTGACCTTGAGGGAGCTGGGGGTGGTAACGGCCGACAGGGAGCTCTGGCGTGGGCTGGTCCATGAGGTCACGAAGAGTCGGAGACGACTGAACGAATGAACAACAACAACAGTGTATATATCTCATTTGCTGTGACATACTGTGTTTTTGTGTCAATAATAATAATAATAATAATATATTTATATTTCATCCTTCTCCCCGAGGGGACTCTGAGTGGATTACAGTATATAACATTCACAGGCAAACATTCAATGCCATATTAAAATGACATACAGTGAGATGCTAATGCACAGACAAAGGCAAAGACTTCTTTTTTTCCAGCTTCTGGAGGTGGCGCTCATCTCTGGCTCTGGGGGAGGTGTTCTTTCTCCATTTCCAAGCCCAAGAGACTGTGTCCATCAAGACCTCTTGGTCATGTGGCTGGCATGACTGCTTAAAGCATCTTAGAGGTAAAGGTTTTCCCCTGACATTAAGTCCAGTCATGTCTGACTCTGGGGGCTGGTGCACATCTTTATTTTCTAAGCCGAAGAGCTGCCATTGTCCATAGACAGCTCCAAGGTCACATGGCTGGCATGAGTACATGGAGCGCCACTACCTTAGCACTGAAGCGGTAACTATTTATGTACTCACATTTGCATGTTTTCAAACTGCTAGGGTGGCAGGAGCTAGTGCTAACAGTGGGAGGCCAGCAGTTCAGCAGCCAAGGGCCCATTGTGCCACCATGAACCCATGCATGCTTTCGATTTTCCCATTATTGTTTCCTTAAAAAATTCAAGAATAATTTAAAAAGTGACTTTGAAAGTATTTGGATAAGATTTTTAGAAAAAGAAGATGGGAATTTACCTCCACATGAAGAACTGAGTTTTTGGTGGGATTTTGGAAGCAGAGATGGCCCTGGAGAAGGGGAATATGGGGATGAGAGAGAATAAAGGAGGGAGGATGTATAGTCATAAGACTGGTAAACTTAGGAGATTATATATATATATATATATATATATATATATATATATATATATATCAGTAAAAATATTTTTAAGCAATTTTAAAAATTCAGAACTGCACAGCATCATAAGTACAAAATACAATTGGGACAGAGGTTATTTAGAATGATTGGTTGTGGGGAAAAGAAATGGGACATGAAGAGGAAATGAATAAGTGGCTGATCCTATACACATTTCTAAGGCATTTGTGTACAGTGCACATGGTAACCATGCTATAATGTTCCTCTGCTGATGATGAAGAGACTAGGTAATTGGTAAACTCAAAATTAGGATGGCCAGAGATTGGAGAGCCAAAGAGCATTTTTATTTCATTTTCCTATTGCAAAATAGCAATAATAACCACACAATATTAATAAGAATTAACCTTGCAAGTTACTTTCTCAACAGTATTAACAGTGCTAATATAAATGACCAGTTTTGTAATAAAGGAATGAGGAACATAACTATCTGATTTTAAAATATTCCAAGCTATATATAGCACTTTCAGACCACTTAGCTTCTCTTTTCCCATTCCCTACTAACCTTGAGTTCCTCTGTCTTTCATTCATCTCTTGAATACCTCATCCACCATCAATATTTACCTTTCGTCTTGATTGAAGCATATGCCCACAAGTTGGCATGAGAAGTCAAAGATGATGATAATGATGATGCTGTTTTACCTTGCACTGCAGAAAAACACTGTCTTTTAGCTGAGAATTGTAGGGCTCTCCAGATAAAGCTATGACATTTTTCATGGCTTCCTACATAAGTGGACAGACAGAAAGTTAGACAGGTAAATGATAGACCCTTTAAAATTCTTCATCCTTGTCCAACAGAGAGCAAAAAAACCAAAAAACCAACCACATTCTTAAACCCAGAGGCTCATAAGTCGTGCGCAAAGCTCACCTTTCCTCTCATACTGAGAATTAAAAAATGGAAGGAAATGTGTTTGCCTCATGAGCTTCTAAGGTTACCACAAATTATCCCTCTCCAGAAGAGAAAGACATCATCAAAATGGGATTTTACCACATCTATTAATCATAATCACGACTAAATGGAAGAGGAAATGTCCTGTTTTCCATGTTTTTTTAGAGTGGGGGATTTTTATTTATCATAACGTGTCCTCTTCTTTGTTAAGTTTTCCCCAAACGAGTTACGTAATACACATTTGAAAAACCAAAGCAGGCAAAAATCTGTTAGTAAATCGAGAATTACAGAATAATTTTGTCATAGCATACAGTTTATTGACAATACTGTTTTCAGATTTGCCTCAACCCCTGAATTCAGTTCCTCATGTTGTGGTGACCCCTAAGCATTAAATTATTTTCGTTGTTACTTCATAACTCTAATTTTGCTATTGTTATGGATCCTAATGTAAATATCTAATATGCAGGATGGATTTTCATTCACTGGACCAAATTTGGCACAAATACCTGATATGCCCAAATTTGAATACTGGCAGGGTTTGTGGGGGGGGGGGGGATTGATTTTGTCATTTGGGAGTTGTAGTTGCTGGGATTTAGAGTTAACCTACAATCAAAGAGTATTCTGGACTCCAACAATAATGGAATTGAACCAAATTTGGCACATAGAACTCCCATGACCAACAGAAAATACTGGAAGGGTTTGTTGGGCACTGACCCTGAATTTTGGAATTGTAGTTCACCTACATCCAGAGAGCACTGTGGACTCAAACAATGATGGATCTGGACCAAACTTGGCACGAATATTCAATATGCCCAAATGTGACGACTGGTGGAGTTTAGGGGAAATAGACCTTGACAGTTGGGAGTTGTAGTTGCTGGGATTTATAGTTCACCTACTATCAAAGACCATTCTGAACTCCATCAACGATAGAATTGGGCCAAACTTCCCACACAGAACTCCCATGGCCAACAGAAAATATTGTGTTTTCTGATGGGTGTTTGGTGACCCTTCTGACACCAACCTCATGACCCCTCACCCAGGGGTTCTGACCCCCAGGTTGAGAAACACTGTTTTAGATGAAGAAGTGTGGTGCTTGCAGTACTTCAGTAGAAGTCCAATAGTGCTAACATCACTCTGCATATGAAAACAAGAGGTCCTTTAAAATTCTCCAGCCTGCTGCTAGTAGACATTTCAACAATTCTTTCGTTCTTTCTTTCTTTCTTTCTTTCAGAAGGATTTAAAATTAATTCAAGATGGCTGAGGGGATGAGAAGAAGTGAAGTACTACTAAACTACTCACCTGATTAGCTATATGAATCACAATCCAAGTAAACAGACAATTCATTCCAGATAATGCATTTAGTACATTTCAAAACAACCCGATAAGGTTGCCTGGCCTTTGGAGGTCCACTTGGCTTATGTCTTAAGATCAGATTTAAACACATCATTTTTTGTTAAATCATTTAGAGTTTAATCTGTAGAGCAATGGTAAATTGTTTTGCTGTTTAAAATTATTTTATTACATTGTTTGATTTATCTTTACATTGTTTAAGTTATACTTTTTATTATATATTTTATATTGTTTTAAACGGTTTACTATTTGAAACATAAAACTATGTAAATTTATTTTATCTGCATGCTGCCCTGAGATTTCATAGTATATGACAAGGTATAAATATTTTATCAAATAAATAAATAAAATATATACCCTAAGAAGATGTCTGATGCTAATCATGTGCAAGCAGACCTGGCCTAGGACAAAAAGAAAATATACTGTTCAGTGCTATTGGGAATTGGAACTGCCATCATAGCATGGCAAGACAAGGCTGAGTCAGTTGAGTCAGGGCATAATTATTTTCTAATTTTCTTATCAAAAGAAGCAACTTGTAATGTGAGTAATTTTCTCTTTGCTCAGAGGAGTTTTGGGGTAATCACATTTCAGGATCTGTTTTTGATTGAAGTACAATGAAGAAATTTGGTTTTCTTTTTAAAGTAAATTTAGTGCTTTAATGTGTCTGAACCACTTTGAATGTCATTTTGGGAGAAAGGTGGAATATAAATGTAATGCAGGTAAATAAATAGATAAATAAATAACCCCCATTTCCTTCTTGCAAAGTTCGTACTGAAGATACAACCATTCTAATAAAGAAACTTGGTGTAGTGTCAGCTGTTATGGTTTTTACTAAATCAAATTGGCAGGCCAAGAAGAATTCAAGTTTTGAGACATTTTCAAAGTGTGTTACAAAAATACATTAGGCAAAGGATTATTTGATAAAATAATAGGTCTTGAGAAATGGAAGATGACCCAATTAATGCATACCATCATAATACAGTAGACCCTTGATATCTGCTGTGGTTTGGTTACAGGATTCTCTGTGAATAGTAAAGTTCATGGATGTTCAAGTCCCATTCTCATTCATATGTGTGTGTGTTTGTGTGTGTAAAATGGTGCTCCTCATATAAAATAGTAAAATCAAAAATTCCAGTTGTGGATGGTTGAATATGTGGACAATGAATCTGTGTATAGAGAGCCAAAAGTATGTCTAGGCTCTACAATTCTATTATTCCAATTTTGAGTCATAGTTATTGTTTATTTGATCATTTGTTTCCGACTCTTTGTAACCTCATGGACCAGCCCATGCCAGAGCTCCCTGTTGGCTGTGACTACCTCCAACTCCTTCAAGGTCAAGCCAGTCACTTCAAGCATATCATCCATCCATCTTGTCCTTGGTCAGCTCCTCTTCATTTTTCCTTCGATTTTCCCCAGCATCATCGTCTTCTCCAAGCTTTTCTGTCTTCTCATTATGTGGCCAAAATACTTCATCGTTGCCTTTAATATCCTTCCCTCCAATGAGCAGTTGGGCATTATTTCCTGAAGTATGGACTGGTTTGCTCTTTTTGTGGTCCAAAGCACTCTCAGAATTTTCCTTCAACACCACAGTTCAAAAGCATCTATCTTCCTTTGCTCAGCCTTCCTTATGATCCAGCTCTCACCCCTAAATTTCTATGGGGAATAACATTGCTTTAACTATGTGGATCTTCATTGCCAGTGTGATGTCTCTACTCTTCACTGTTTTATCGAGATTGGTCATTGCTCTCTTCCCAAGAAGTAAATGTTTTCTGATTTCCTGGCTGCAGTCTGCATCTGCAGTAATCATTGCGTCTAGAAATACAAAGTCTGTCACTGCCTCCACGTTTTCTCCTTCTGTTTCCCAGTTATTAATCAGTCGGGTTGCCATAATCTTTGATTTTTTTATGTTTAACTGCAACCCAGCTTTTGCACTTTCTTCTTTCACCTTCATTAGAAGGCTCCTCAGCTCCTCCTTGCTTTTAGCCTTCATCTGCATATCTATGGTTGAGTCACAGTACAAGTAATTAAATATCAATATCTATATAATAAAAGTCAACATTTATTTGTAAGTATGTGTGTTCTTATATATGTATTTTCCAAGATAGCCCAATTTTCAGAGAGCACTGTAACTCCCTCCAACAGCTGATTTGAAGCAAACCTGGCACAGAGCCCCCCCCCCCCCCCATGCCCAACAGAAGGGTTTGGGACAGATAGACCCTATATTCTCAGAGTTATAGTTCACCAACATCCTGAAACCACTCTGAAACCCAGCTGATGATGGATCTGGGCCAGACTTGGCCCATACACCCTACATGGCCAACTTTGAATACTTGTGAGATTTGACCTTGGATTCTGAGAGTTGTATTTTACTTACATTCAGAGAGTATTGCGAACCCAACCAAGATGGATCTGGACCAGATGTGGTACACAGATTCAACATGACCAACTTTGAATACTGGTGGGGTTTGGGGAAGACTGACCCACACTTTGGGAATTATAGTTCACTCACAATCAAATAAAACTGTGAACCCAACTGATGATGGATCTGAATCAAACTTGACACACATACCCAACATGCCCAACTTTGAATACAGGTGGAGCATGGGTTGAATTGATCTTGGATTCTGGGAGTTGTAGTTCACCTACATCCAGAGAGCACTGTGAACCCAAATGACAATGGATCTGGACCAAATGTGGCACACAGATCCAACATGGCCAATTTTGAATACTGGTGGGGTTGGAACAATGAGACGTGATTATGGGAGTTGTTGTTTGCCCATATTCATTTACATTTTATAATGGGTCCATTCTTTAAAACCTAAAACCAAACAATGAATACTTTTTATGTTTAATGTTATAAAACACCTAACCCGGGCATCGCCGGGTACCTAAGCTAGTATAAAATAAGATTTTTCATCAACTTTTTAAAAACTACATTTCTAAAGGCAAAATGTTTCAATCTCATGCATACAGTTTTCTGAAGTATTTGAACAATTGAGATTTGTTAAGCATTCGGCATCATTCAACGTAATACTTTAGCACAAATAATACTGTACCCTAAGATATCAGTAATTGTGGAACTTCTATATTGAAAGTGTCTTCTTTGTTACAGTAATCAAATGTTAGTTGATATCTAATTCCCAGCGGGAGTTTCCATTTCTCAAATAGCATCACTATGTCCATTATTATTATTCACTGTGTCAGAAAATGGAACATTCTCCGATATCGCTCTTCCATAATGTTCTTACTGTCTGTCCCAGAGGTGTTAAAAGAAACTGTAAAGTAGAAAACTATCATTATAACTGCCACTGCTGCATAAATATTGGGCCAAGTGTGTCATCAAAATATGGTGTACATTTCATTGACTCAATGGAGTTTCCTTCTATGAAAATATTAAGAATCAGGCTGAAAATATTCTGTCTACTTGGTGTTTACTTTTTTTTATTTACTAGTTGTCCCCTCCATGTGTTGCTGTGGTCCAATCTGGTGATCTGGAAAATAAAGTAATGAGAGTGTTGATTTCTAATTCTGTTGGCCATGAGGGTTCTGTGTGGGAAGTTTGGCCGAATTCTATCCTTGGTGGGGTTCAGACAGCTCTTTGATTGTAGGTGAACTATAAATCCCAGTAACTACAACTCCCAAATGTCAAGGTCTATTTCCCCCAAACTCCATCTGTGTTCATATTTGGGCATACGGAGTATTCATGCCAAGTTTGATCTAGATCCTTCATTGTTTGAGTCCACAATGCTCTCTGGATGTAGGTGAACTACAACTCCAAAACTCAAGATCAATGCCCACCAAACCCTTCTAGTGTTTTCTGTTGGTCATGGGAGTCCTGTGTGCCAGGTTTGGTTCAATTCCATCATTGGTGGAGTTCAGAATGCTCCTTGATTATAGGTTAAGTATAAATCCCAGCAACTACAACTCCCAAATGACAAAATCATTTTTAGTGATGGTCACTCCTTGGGTTAGTAGGTGCCTTGTGACCAAATATGGTGGCAATTCATCCAGCGGATTTTGAGTTATAATGTCACTCAAAATGAACAGAGTATATATATATATATATATATGAGAGAATGAAAGAGAGAGCGATCATTATCCCACCTTTATTCCAGTATATTAACTCATACAAGTCAGAATTTTTGCATGCCTTTTTCTAAGGCACATACACAGGCTCCATGCTGAAAGTTGAGGGGATGCAGCACACACCACTGTCACAGCAACATGAGAGCATTGCCATGATGCCTTCCCAGCAATAGGGATAAGCTGGGTGGTGACACTCCCCCCCCCCAATGGGATGAGGAGTAAGTCAATTAGCATGATGAGGGGTGTGGAGTGATGGCTTCTCCATGCCCCCCACCAAGAGCCCATGGACTTGCCACAATGTGGGGTGAATTCATGGGCCTTTACAATGGGAATTGCATTAAGCTCAGAAAGGACTGGGGGCGCTTGAGTGGGAGTAGCAGATGATACCTGTGTCAATTATCTGAGCACTTCAACCCTGCAAGCCCTGGATCCAGTAACATCTGCTTCCAACAAATGTGGATTGTTTCATTGTTGGTATATAAACTGGCATTTGTCTGTCAGGGAATCTGTCATTATGTTCTGAATTTTAGGTCCTTCACGGAATGAGAAATTAGCCACTGAAAAAGAACAGCAGCCATCCAAACCTCAACCATACAACTAAGTTTTATGTAAAGGTCATGGTTGGACCTATGTGCTGCTGTGGATGTGAGACCTCCCTTATTCGATTCCAACTAAAATTATACTTTTATCCTGCAATATTGAGCAGAGTTGAGCTGCTAAACTAAAATGAGCCAGTGTTGAGTAGGGGAGCATCTATGGGCGCAGAGTCCATGTCATAGGAGAGCACAAAAAAGGACCTGCTGTTTGCATGCACAAAAGATTGGGAAGACATTCACCATATGACTGTTAGATACAGCTGCAAAAGGATAGCACAGTGGCTGAGGACATTACCGTGGTTTCTCTTCCAAAACTGTCAACACGTAGAAGAAATTTCAGCTGCCTGCCTGAACCATTTCCATCCCAATGTCCTTTTATAAGTATTGAACTTAATTCCCCCGTTCTCTCCATCCCTTCTTTCTTATATGTTATATCTTACATTTAAAATCTCAGTTCACAAGAAAGGCCTATCATAGAGTTTATCTGTTAAGCCACTCTTGGAACCTGGTTGGCTAACCGTTTCTATATCTATATCTATATTTATATCTATATATATATATGATTTAATTAAGTAAACAAGTATCTTACCCTTCAATTGCCTTTACAGATGCTAAATTAATTATTCTTTTGTTCCTAGGGAACCCACTGCTATAAGGATTAAAGCCAAGTTTTCTCTATAAAGCAGTAGAACAACAATATGATCTGCAACCTCATCATTATTACCATTACCTCGAAACCACATGGCAATGAGAGCTACTAGTCTTGCAAAACCCTCTTATAGTGCCAAGGCAACAAGGATGGTAGGAGGGGAGAGTCTGACTACCCACGAAAGAGTTCTACTCCCACATCAATGCTAGATAATTAAATATGGTTTTATGTGGATGAGCAGATGGCAACTACTGGATGGCATATGTTCTGTATCAGAAACTAGAGCTGATGTGGTATATCCAATGCAAGTTTCTGAATCAGCACCCAAATAACCAAACTGAATCTAAAGTTGACCAAAAACTGATTCATAACCCTTTTGGTGCTAATGTTGGAGAGTGGTCCCTGGTCAAAGTGGTTCTTGGTCAAATGGTCTGTGGTCAAAAAAAGGTTGGGAACCACTGATATTAAATGGAAGCAATGGTCCTCCAGATGTTTTTGGCTTTGAACTCGCATAATCCCTCATTATTGCCTATGGCTGCTGATGTTGTAGATCAAACTATCATCAACAATATCATTCATTCATTAAACAACCCCCCGCCTCACTTCCCCAAAAAACTAGTGACTCCCATGAGTTACCTGTACTTGCAAAGATGTTCTAAAAGACTCCTTTCTTTTTTTCCTTCCCATGTCCCTTCTTTCTTTCTATTCAGCTCTTGACTTGTGTAAACATCTGCATAACTCTTTGTATGACTGTGAGAGGTTGCCACTTTGTTGGAGAAAGCCTGAAAAGCTTTCCACCTTGCTCGAAGAAACCTGTTTAGTATTAAGTTACTGCAGGCCACCATTTTACGTCTTCTAGTGATGGCTTACGCTCAGTTCATGTCATGGGGAGGAACAAACTGTCACAAGCAGGAGGCACAAAATGTGCAACAATAATCTTTAAGGCAATGCGGTATAATTTGCCTTCTTCTGTTTAATGCCATGTCAAACAGAAAGATTGCTACATATTTCAGATGGCGAATGTGCTCCCCTCGCCTTAACTTGAGTAATATTTGATTTACTTCAGAGCACCGTGAGGGATGAAGGATATGACAGGTTCTGAGCATGCCTAGTTCTATATTCATGCCAAAAAATTCCCAGAAGGATAAATCTCGTTTCCTGCCTTACTTCACAGACATTAATTTTTTAAACAAGTCATGTACTGTGGTTTGGATACTGTGTTTATATCAGTGTTTTGTTTCCAGTCTCATGGATGATAACGGCATGCTGGCCTGTAATCCTAAATGTTTTCTTGAGGGAGAAATCACCGTGTCTTAATCTCACTTTTTACTTTTTATTATTTGCATGAATTTGCCTTTAAAGATAAGCTGCAGTGAGCTGCTGACATTTTCCAGGTATAACCAGGAAAATATGTGAACTTGAGCTTTACCTCACTATAAACTATATCGCTGCAACTTTCGGTCACCCTAATGTATTTATATTCCATGACTTTATTTATTTTAGAGAAATATGTAACTGGAAATTAAGATTTAATTCTTAAAATATGGTCTGAATTTAAAATTGGTTATGTAATACATATTTTTAAAGTTTGTTATTCACTGTATATTACTCAATTTTTGTTTGTAGTCATCTTTATTAAACAACCCTTTTAGCTGCACTGAACTGTATTTTTACTGTAGTAGTTGCATTGGTGTATTGCTTTAACCATCATATATGTATCCACAACTACATTTTATTCATTTACTAAAGTTTAGCCAAGGGTTTGCAATATTTTCTTACCCCCAGGGATGGGAATCATATAGTCTTCCAGATGTTGTTGGATCCGAAGTCCCAACATGGTACAGTCAATGAATTTTGAAAGTTTCAGTCCAGCAACATTTGAAGAGTTGTATAGTTTCCACCGCTGCCTTAGGACACATCTACACTATAGAATTAATTGGGGGGGGCGGGGTGATCTGATGCAAGTCTGAGGCCAAATGTCAACTCATGACCACCTCCTCAGTCACTTGGCCAAAACACCTGTCCCTAATGGCAATACAAAGCTATGGATTGCTCAATCAAGCCAGTTGTTTACTGAAAATTCAATCAAATGGCAACCCCTCCCAAGCCCAAGGCTTTATGAAAGAGAGAAAATCCCCAGATATGCCTCAAGGACAATCTCTTTCCTAGCACCTTGGGTCCCAGGGACAGTTGGAAGCCACAAGAAATGGTGAAGAACTGGACTGGCCTTAAATAACTTAGTCTCCACCCCCTACATGTGTCATGCTAGGCTAGTTTAATTCTGGTCTCTATTCATAGATGGCATCAAATAGCCCCTCTCCTGCAGTGTCGTTTGCTGTGTGGTCTCAGGACTGCATTGCCACCTTTATTTGAGCATTTTTCATGATGCTGAAATATATACCCTGCCACTGGTGGTGCTGTTACTTCGCCTACTGTTACTACTAATAACAAAAAGGTGACGGGATTGTTGATCAAGAATAAATATTGCAAGAGCAGAGTAATGTCTTGCTACAACCATAGCAAATCCTACTCTGCAATCATTATTTTGCCTCCGAACAGTCTAGGTCAAGCATTACATTCTTTGTGCAAATGAACCCTGAGGGGCAGTCGGGACGCATCATGGGGAGAGGTTTTTGGAATGTCTAAATGGTTCCTGGGAGAATGGTTCTGTTTGTCTCTGAAGATTTACAAGAACACTTTCACAAGACAAGCAGAATTTGCCTTTATATGAATGACTCAGCCTGCAAACATTCATCCATCTTGCATTGCCGCTACAGCTTTTTCTTCTCTACTAGAGAACTTGCCTTTGCTCCTTTCGACAGACTTCCAGCAACTAAATTGTGCATCAAAATATTTACTATACAGTAGTCATTTTGCTACTCAAAATATATATCTGTATACACATGCATAATGAAAACAGAAAGATGATTAATTTGAAGGGAGAGCTTGTCTAGTTTCTCCAAAATTCTTAAAAGGGAATATGGAAGGTGACTCTCTGTGTTGTTTGGATACAAGAAGTGAAGAATACACAGAACAGCTGCCTTTCGCCCTGTGTGACAGCTCAATGCTCGGTTGTTTGTTTCTACTAAAGGAACAGAGCAAAGGAGGATTGTCTAAGACAAGTACCACGTAAACATGCAGTTCAAAAATTCCCTTGAAAATGCCCTGATTTTATGGTTGCTGGGAATTTTCTGTGTTTTCACATTCAGCCTTGGGCTTTTAAAATCCACAAGAGGTTTTTCTTTTAAGTAACCAATTTAATTTTTTTTTAAACTCTGAAGCTGGGGTAAATGGTTTGTGTCAAAACACTCAAAGTCTCTGTATAAAAACGCTGCATAACCAAGGCATATAGATGTTTAATCTTCCACCTATACATCCAATGATAGATATGAGATGATGCCTGGAATCATGTTGGTGTATTATGTTGCTGTAACAATACAAGCAGAAATGGAAGAAAGCCACGGTTGTGGCAGCCACAAAGAAAGAAAGGTGCTGAAGGAATACATAATAATGCTAAAATTGTGTTTGATCCTTTGTCTTCACTGAGTGTCCAAAAGCAAGGACTACTATTAGCAATACTATACTATTTGTTGTTGTGTGCCTTCAAATCATTTCTTATTTATGGTGACCTTAAGGTGAATTTATTAGAAGTTTTCTGGACTGAGAGTGCATGCTTGCTCAATGTCACCCAATGGGTTTCCATTGCCAAGTGAGATCAAACCTTTGTCCAGTGTATTTCACCATATTTGTTGTCATTATTTTACTAAAACCTTAAAATGCCTTATGGCTATATGCATGCCATTGTCCTCATACTTTCTCAATAGTACACTATTACTAAAATGGGCATTATATTTCTGCTCTTTTTTTCGTGACAGGAGCGACTTGATAAACTGCAAGTGGATGATTTGATCTTACCATCCTTGTGGGAGGCTTCTCTCATGTCTCCGCATGCAGAGCTGGAGCTGACAGAGGGAGCTCATCCATGCTCTCCCCAGATTCGAACCTGCAACTTGTCGGTCTTCAGTTCTGATGGCACAAGGCTTTAACCCATTGCGTCACAAGGGGCTCTGGCATTATGTTAAATTGCTTCTAATCAATACCATTATGAAGATAAGCAAAAGACGAATGAATAGTTGTCATTTTTAAAGAAAAAGGGGAAACAGAGAGGCAGAAACAAAGGCTTAGCTAAACAAGCTATTAATGAGCCTACAGTCTATTAAATCAAGGCAAATACTCCAAGCCTAGGGAAAGCAGTAACATTTTCATACTTCCCTCCTAGCCAAGTGTGGAGGATGGTCTTTCAAGAATCACCTCCTCTCAATTCCAGACAACATTGCTGAATCTAGTTTGACCATAAAGATACAGCCATATCCCGCAAAGAGGTCCTTAGCCCTAAAGCGAGATCATGACTCGGCATTTTATATGGTTTTTAATGTGTTTGATTGATAGATACATGTTTTAATTGCTTATATGTTTAGATTGTTTATATTTTGATGAGATATGTTTTATTGTTTACCTGTGCAGCATTGAATTTTTGTCGGATTTGTAAGCTGCCTTGAGTCTCCTCTGAGGTCGAGAAAGGCAGGGTAGAAATGAAGCAAATAAATAAATAAATAAATAAATAAAGCACAGGTATCTGGCCTGGTCAATCTTTTAAAAGGAGCCTCCAAGAACATACCTTCACAGCCCTAATTTCCATGAATGTTAGTGCCAATTTGGGATAACTTATTTGCAAGCAGAACAGCACCCAATACAACTTAAACCAAACAAAGATGAACCGTGCACAGAGTAGCCAAATAAATACATATATACAACAGTGTTGTACATAGTACAAATGACTCAAAATTCCTACCAGCTTCCTAAGATCACTGGCACAGAACAGATAGGTAAGGAGATGGAAGCCACTGCAGAGAAAGAGGCGTAAGCAGGAAAGGTGCCTCAGTCCTCCTTTGTATGCAGTGTGTGTTGGCACATGAAGCAGTTTTGTATTTCCCTCCTTTCCCGCTTTCTCTGCAAATAGTATTCCCTGACTTTGCTACCCCACTGGTTTATCCTTTTCTTGTGGGATAACTATTGCAGTTCTTTGCCTCTTCCATGTCCCTTTTGTCAGCTTGATTCAACTCCATAAATGGATATCAGGAAGTTCACTCTCCTCATTGAGGTTTCTCTCACAAGAACCCTGAGACAAAAGGACTATAAATCTTATGGGAAAGCAACATGAATTCCCAACACAGGTATGCACCGCTCCAGTGTGATCAAGGACCACAATAGAGATGTCAAAAAAAGCAGCAACAATGACATGAGAGAAGGCTTCTTGAAATGCCACAGAAAACACTGTCCAAGACTATGAGTTTTGTTTGTTTTTGTTTTGTTTTGCTTGCATTTTGGGATTTGTTTGCAGAATATATATATATATATATAATATATATATCCATCCTGTAAAGGCTTTTACCCATATCACCTATGGAAAAAGATACAGAAATTCTCATATTCTTGCCTAACATTTGTATTTTTTCATCCTGCATTTAAGAAGAGAATGCGTAAAGCATCTTAGAAAGAGTACATCTTAGTGCTTTTTATGCAAACTCACCTGCAAACTTGTGGTTTGATCATTAGCGAAATGAAGTAAGGGAGGACATCCTTCAATAGTTGCAATCTTGTGTGTGCATCCCAGGCATCACCGGAGTCACTTTGATTTAAATGTTAATGAATTAGTTACAAAATGGCTGACAAAATCATACATTTCTAGTAAATGACTGTTTAGGCTATTTAATTCTTGTGATTTTTGTAACTCTATATTATATTATAATTTAGCTAATGTAGGACTGTTGCCTCTTTTCTCCTCTTCTCAGCTCTCTGCTGGCTATCTTTGTCTCTTGCTTCATCATGATAGTCAGTAAGACAACATGTCTCTAGCAGGTTTCTTTCTTCTAGGGCAGACTTCCTGGGTCCTAAAGATGTGTTGGGCAACAACTCTTGTGGTGTTAGTCCAACACATCTGGACAACAACTGGTTGTGGAAGGCTGATGTAGAGAGAAAGCATTAATGGGGGATAAACATAGTCCAAACATCTGCCAAAAAGATATTTAATCTATTTCATTAAGGATTCAGATGATCAGGTTCTCTTTCCTCATAGCGCATTTCTCAGATTAGCTGAAGGATAGTGCTACAGGAATGTTTTGTGGCTTTGATAAAAGCCCTTCCCTCAGAAGGCTAGAGAACTGCAGGTGGCTTTGTGTTTTAATCCCAGTAAGCTTATCTCTTCCTGCTGCACTCCCAGGAAATATAATCAGTGACCTTGTGGATAATTTGCAGGCTTTTACAGATGGACACCAGTGCCTATTACACTAACACAAGTCAACAGTATGCAATACAATATGTTTGAATACATGCACTATATATAAATACAATATATCTTGTATTTAGCTGACTGTGGCAATTTTTATTTCAGTTGACTTATACATTCCCTTTGAACTCAGGTATACTTGAACAAGGGTGCAAGGCTGGGGTTAAAATTGCTGGAAGAAACAGTAACAACCTAGATATGCAGAGAATACCACTTTGATGGTTGAAAGCAAGGAGGAGCTGAGGAGCCTTCTAACCAAGGTGAAAGAAGAAAGTGCAAAAGCTGGGTTGCAGTTAAATATATTTTTTAAAAAAACAAGATTCTGGCAACCAGACTGACTGATAACTGGCAAATAGAGGGAGAAAACATGAGGCAGTGACAGACTTTGTATTTCTCGGTGTAAAGATTACTGCAGACGCAGACTGCACCCAGGAAATCAGGAGACACTCACTTCTTGAGAGGAGAGCAATGACCAATCTCAATAAAATAGTGATGAGTAGAAACTTCACACTGGCAACGAAGAACGGCATAGTTAAAGCAATGGCATTCCCCATAGTAACCTACGGATGTGAGAGCTGGACCATAAGGAAGACTCAGCGAAGGAAGATAGATGCTTTTGAACTTTGGTGTTGGAGGAAAATTCTGAGAGTTCCTTGGACCACAAAAAGATCCAACCAGTCCATACTTTAGGAAATAAAGCCTGACTGCTCATTGGAGGCAAGGATATTACAGGTAAAGATGAAGGATTGGCCACATAATGAGATGACAGGAAAGCTTAGAGAAGACAATAATGCTGGGGAAAATGGAAGGAAAAAGGAAGAGGGACCAACCAAGGGCAAGATGGATAGATGGTATCCTTGAAGTGACTGGCTTGACTCTGAAGAAGCTGGGGATGGTGACAGCCAACAGGGAGTTCTGACGTGGGCTGGTCCATGGTGTCACGAAGAGTTGAAAGCAACTGAACGAATAAATAGCAACAACAACAATACTTGAACAACTTCTTCCAAAAGTCTTTTCAGAAAAGATTGCCCTTTTCCTCCTCCTATTTACTAATAAGTATTGATAGACCAATCTACTTTTGACCTGTTTCAAGTGTAATAACCAAAAGACCATTCTTTCCTCTTTTCAGGTTTAAAAAAATTAAATTGTATATACTGCTAATAAACATTTCTGTGTTCATTATTTTAAAAATATTAATTAGAGAACCATATTCAGCGAACTGCAAAACCAAACGAATTTGATATTTTGAGCTGTGCTATAGTCTAGAAACTCTGAATTAAGTCATATCTATTTGTCTCTATATACCTTTAGAATAGCATGCACTTTTGTCTATAATCCTCACAGTTTCATTCCCATCCTACTTCAGTGTCGCCATTATTGTGAAAATGTGTTATTTCCCAATCTTTGTTAATGAAAAACTAACTCTGGAAACTAGAAGAAATGAAAAGAGTAATGTGGTGACTGCACGATAGAGCAAGGAAGGCGCCCAAAGGAATCTTGCTCCTTATCCAATTTTCCATCAGTTCCCAAATTTAGCACTTTAGTAACATATTCATGTAGACATAGAAATTTAGGCATTCAAAGAAGAAGGGGCTGCAAGCACAGCAAAGATATGCTTTTTCAGTGTGGATGATTCTCTCTCTCCATATGATGCAAGCAATCTGAGGACTGAAGGAAAATTCCATTTTGAGGCCAGAACTTTTCTTGGGGAGTGAAAGTCCTTAATTCAGATTCGATGTGTAATTTTTGAATAGTGTTCAAAAATTACACAATAACTTTCTTGTAGTGGGAAGAAAACAGGTATAATTACTTATTCATTTGTTTGAGAAAAAAGTGAAGAATTATAGTCATCTCTCCTCATTTGTGTTTTTGACCTTTGAAGGTTTGATTAATTGAGGATTTGATTTAAAATGTTCTCTCTGGGAATCTCTAAGGTTCTCCAGTGTGACTTTATGGTTGGTTGGCTTCCTTCACTCCTTGTGGTGGATCTCACAATTTCTAGAAAGAACATCTCTCTAGGAATCTCTACACTTTCCAATGCAATTCTATAATCAGCTTCAAGAAGATTATGGGGTTGCGCTGGAAGACCAAGATGTTCTCTCAGGGGAAAAAATATCTGCAGTTTTTCACAAATCACAAATCCTGTGCTCCTAATCTCAACGAATATGGAGGGCTGAGCTTACATCTTTGCTAGCCATGATATCATTGCAAATAGCAACTGTCCCTTCAGCACACTTTCCTTCTTTTGATCCATTTTCCCATTTTCAATCACTAGTACATAAATCTTCTTTGCAGTGTTGCAGTAATGCCTAGTATTTTGAAATCCCTCCCCAACAAAACCAGAACATTGTGGTTCTTCCTCATAGCAGTGGCCTTTTGACATTTGAGAAAGAAATCTCCTTTTTGTTCTTTTCCAGGATCTTCTATAAACCTGGTTTCTGAAAGCAAAAGCCTACAGTGTGTCGTAGCAGGTAAAACATGGCCTGTGTAGGAGTTTGGCAGTAAATAGTTGATTTACTGCAAAAGAAGTTAACGATTATTACTGTATGTGCTAAGTATGGCACTTGTCTTAAACAGTTGCCATTGGAGCCCACTGAATTTCAACCTTGGGACCCTAAATGCAAACTGATAAAAATACACTGGCAGATAAAAGAGGCATTTGAAGACAGATAGATTGCTTGATTGCCTTGGGCAGTGCAGCCTGCGGCTTCTTTTCCATCTTTTCTGAACTATATTTGGGAAGTTTGATTTTAGTCCACAATAAGTTGGTGTTACATCCAGGTTATTTATAATGACTATATATCAGATTGTGTATCTGACAGGATGATTCACCAGTGTTCTTTAGCATGCCAATTCCAGAAAGGCAGAACTATGCAAGCCATTATTAATAGTTCCACTGCTATTTCTGTCTATTATTATTCAGCAGGAAAATATCTGGAAGAATATTATAGTTTCTCTGTGATTAGCATGGATTTAGTGTGCAGTCTTGAATAATTTGTTCAAATATGGTTGTTCCTATAGATAAGTAGAATGCATTCCTTCAATCAAAGTTGTTGTATATTATTCTCTGTTTTGGGGTTGGACCAGAAAAAAAATTTTGAAGCTATTTCTCCAGAAACACTCTAGATACCTGTGAGCAAGTCACATTTTCTATCAGGCTAAGCTACCTTCTAAAGTTTCCATAGGGCTAAAAGGGGTAACGGTTCTCCCGTTCTTAGGGAAAAGGGAAGATTCAAAATATAATTAATAGTAATACCTAGAGTATAATAAAAACCATCTTGTCTTGGTTTTAACAGTGACCAGGAAACGCCACTAATTAGCCTTTTTACATCTCCAAAATACATTAGGATATTATCAGGGTTACATGAATGGGTTTGCAAAACCGGATGCTGGACCTGCAAAACAGCAATGCCTGTATTAGGCCAACTGAAATACAGAAATATATAATGCAATCCTTTGGAGCTGCACTGACATGATACTATATTCATTTGTATGCTAGAATATTCCGGTGCCTACTGTTTTAGGGAGACTAGTCAATTGTGCCCTTTGCTTCTATAATTCACCCACTTCATCAAAGTTAAAAAGGTCTGGGTCTTCTTAACACTTGCATGGAAATTACCTCTGAACCTTAAGTATGCTGCCTTGAACTCTTTGTTTAAAAGAAAGTGGAATATATCACACTATCAACAATTCTGGTTCTTCAGACTAAGGGACATGGCTTCCTTGACTGATGATCTCAGTTTTTGGTAGCATGCACAGGTTCCTCTGCAGTTTTGCAACAGAGCTCACGATCTCCCATCCTATGATGTAGAACTACTTCTAGCAGGGCTCTACTGCAAAACTGCAGAAGATCCAGCATATGCCATGGTGGCGGCAACATCGGAAGCTTCCCGTGTTACATTGAGATCAACAAGGGGAAGCCAGGTGGCAGACAATTCACTCCATGGGATGAGGTAGGGGGGCAAGCCAGATCAGGTAGGATATGAGGTCATGGGTTGCTCCCTGCTGAACACCACCAGATTCACTATGCTCTGTGATGATTCTGGCAGCATGCATGATGAAGTATGAGCCTATCCATTGAAAATGCAGTCTTCCCTTTTTTTACCTACTGCCCTCTGTCTTTCCAAGGATTATTGTTTTTTTTTTCTAGTGAGCCATGTCTTTTCATTGTATGGCATTCTCAGTTTAGTTATTTTGGCATCTGAGGAGAGTTCAGATGTTTGTTTTGATCTAAGAGTCATTAATTTGTCCTTTTTGCTGTTTTCTCCAACACCATTTTTCAAATGGATTGATTTCTTCTTTCTTTACTGACCAGATTTTACAACAATGCAAAGAAATTGGAAATATAATGGTATAGACAATCCTAACGTTAGCATTAAATTATGTATATTTACCATTCAGGGTCTTGACTAGTTCCTTCATAGCTGTGTACAGAAAGTGTGGGAAGCTATGACAAGTGGAAATTATGTCCTGTATACATGCTATGCACTGCTTCTTCAACTTGCCAAATTAAATTTTTTAGGCAATATCTTTAGAAAACTAGCATGGCTAGTATAAAGGAAATCAAGGCTATCTTGGGCAGGGGGGACAAACAATCCACCGCTGCCACCAATGTAAAAGATTGATAAGCGACACACTGGGCAGATGGAAGACCAATCTCAACACTGCCCACCAGTGTGAAGATTTTAACGTTCAGCTGGACACTACTTTAACCAAGATAAATACCTATGACGAGGGGGAAAGACTCTCTTAACCCACCTCAATAATATTATCAAGTGACCAACTGTATTAACGATGTTAATGACCGATGTATTAGGTAGATTCGCCGCCGCCACCACCTCAATATATGTCTGAGGAAAACATAAGTGTGAATGTGAAAATAGGTAAAGTGTATTCAAGCCCTTGTTCTTCTTTAACAACTGCTCCTTTTGCTGACTGAACTGAAATTAAGTTGTCTTTAGGCTAGCTGAGATTTAATTATTGTGACAGACCGAGGCAGACACCAGTTTAAAGATGAAATTATAAACAGGTTTATTTAAAACTCGATGAACAGATCAACTCTTAAAAAGAGTGGTACAAAAGCGTAATGTGGTTACTGAGGCTTAGCTGGTTAGACAAGCAGTCTTTCCTTAAAGACTTTAACTTTTGTTCCCAGTGAGTTCCTTGCTTCACACTGTTCACTACACTGACACAGTGTGTCCCTGAGAACAGCCCACTGGCTGCCTCACAGAGCAAAAATAGGCTTTCCTTCACTGACCCTTCTAAGTACAGTGACACAGGAACCTTTGCCTTCCCTATGCTCTAATCCTCAAGGCTCACTACAAAAATTCTCTCTCCCTGTCTAAATTCTTCTCAGCTCCCTCTCCCTAAAATACTTCTTCACTCTACGATGTTTAAAGCCCAACTCTCCAGCTTGTCAAATAAGACAGCCTTTTTTCCCTCTAAAAGCTAGCTCCTCCCCTGACTGCTCTAGCCAATCAGGAGTCGGCTGACTCCTCCCTCCTGCCTCTTAGCTCTCCTGCCTATCTCTCAACATGTCAGCCACTGACTTTCCAGGCTTCAGCCTTCCTGGCAAAAGGTTAGATTCATGACAGCTAGGTACTTCCAGGATGGAGATTATAGGATTTGTGAATGTAACGGTAATTTTTCCAACAACTGACCTATTCTAAGGTTCATTTGGGAAATGCTATATGAATACTCAAAGGATAAGCAATGAAAAACTCAAGTTTAATTCTGTGAGATTTTTATGAACTGGAACCTGTACTCTTAGTTCAGACTTTAGGGGACATGAAATCTATTAACATAAAACGCAGGTTTAGTTCACATGCCAAAAATCTGAATCTGGGTCTTTGAAAACTGCATTGTGCACTTCAGTGACAAGGCCATCCTTCCTTTTTTTAACTTTCCAGGGCTTCTTTCCATTAGACACACCATGTTTCACTGTTCTCTTAGCCAAAAGTCAACAGCCAAGATGAAGAAAAATCATCACAAGAAGGAGTTTGTTTATATCCATTTCAGTCTGGGTCATAAAAAAAGCTATGTCCGTATTAACAATATGCAATTACTGTGTTAACATCGGCTGTTTCTGAATTAAGCTAAACATTTGGGCAAACTCTTTTGCAACATATATTTGTTGCCTTTCACTGCAATACGCAAGTGATCTTTATCTGGAGATGATGCATTAGTTTTCCAAACATTTCCATAATTAAAGAAGGGGTGTTTATGCAAAAATATAGGCATTCTGTTGAAATCTTCATACCAAAAATCTTTCTCATATGGTTTCAAATGGCTTGGTGATGTTGAAAATCCAAAATACAATTGACCTAATTGTCCTCTAGTCATGCACAATGAATAATATGCAACTGCAAAGGGATTCAGATGGGAAGACACCCATATATGTCCATCAAAGACGAACCAAGCCCATTCAAAAAGACAAATCCAATCCATGGAACTTGAATAACTACTGTGACCCATGTGTGTAATCTCTAAATAGATCAATGGCTATTTCCATATGTATGTTTCCTTTAGGATGGAGATGAGGAGCCATTGTTAGCAAGCAACTTCTAATAATGGGCTAGACTTGAGCATTGATTTGCCTTATGGTGGTGGAAGGGCTCCACTCTCAGAAGGTATCTTCACCCAATTTCCTGGTGGAACTGGAAACATCAGTCTGAAACATAGTCAACCTCTTTTCCCCTATCTGGCAACAGATTCTTAAGGTGGGTTGGGATGGCATTTACATAGGTTTGCAATAAGACCTATGTAGTCTTACTGAATACAGATGAATTTCAGATCTATTACTTCAGGTTACAAATACATAACTGCAATGTTGAATATCAGCCAATGTTTTTAAGTTTACAAAACAAACTGAAAAAGCTTTCACATACAAAAAATCCACAAGGTAGGTCTCTTTTTTCCCCCATGCTACTGAAAGAAATCTGAAGCTGAGTAACATATCCAGGGCCATACAGTGATTTCACAAGTTAAAGCCTACATCTAAACTTATATAGCACAGCACAGTATTTTTCTGGTATCATAATTTAAAATTATTACCATTTATATTCTACTCCAAGATGACTCTAAGGTAGGCCCTCCTCTCTCTCATCATCCTATCCTCCCTTCCTTTTATCTTCATTTCCTTCTTTCCTCCCTCCCTTCCTTCCCTCCTTCTTTCTCCCTCACTCCTTCCTTCTCTTCCACCCTTCCATCCTTCCTTCCCTCTTTCCTCCTTCCTTCCTTCTCTCTCTTTCTCCTTCCTTCCCTTTTGTCTTTGTTCCCTCAGTTCCTCCCTCTCTCCATTCTCTATGACCTTTCCTTCCATCCTTCTCTCCCTCCCTCTCCCCATTCTCTTTTTCCTTTCCTCCCACGGGATGTTTAGCTGGGAGAAGAGAAGGTTGAGAGGGAAGTTGAGAACCATGTTTTAAGATTTCTAAGGGTGTCCCATTGAGGAGGAGGGGGAGTGGGAATCCCATATTATCTGAGTGTGGACTCATATAACCCACTTCAAAGCAGATATTGTGGGATTTTCTGCCTTGATATTCTGGGATATAGTGCTGTGTGGAAGGGCCCTGAGGTACAAATTAAATTGGCACAAATTAAGATGGCTGATCTTGGATAGTATGCCTCTTGATTTTTGGAGAAGGGGAGCAGATCTAATATATTTTGCAGTCTTTGGGCATGAAAAAGATGGCATCTTCCCATTCCATGTACAAAAGCTGACTGGACTGGCAGATTAATTTTTCATCATCATGTATGGTGGAAAAACATAGGTAGAATACCGGTTTAGACAGCATAAAACAGACTCCATGCTACTCAGTTCTTTCTTCCAACACAGTGCTGCTCCCTTATATCATCTGCTGTCTGAAGCCATTCCACACTGCCCCCATATCCCAGGATCTTATCCCAGATGTCTGGTTGCTACTGACACGATAAATAAATAAATAAATCCCAGATTATCTGGCAGTGTAGACTCATATAATCTAGTTCAAAGGAGATTGTCTGGGATCAGATCCTGTCAGACAGAGCAGTGTAGATCCAGTCCCATGCAGCTGCCTGCCTCTATCCTAGGCAAGGCTGCCATTTCATTATCCTTTCAGATTTTTCAAACCAATGCTTGTATTCTCTCTTAGTGTCAACAAATTTTATTTTTGAAACACTAAGGTGTGAAGACAGATATTTTCTGACTACTTATCCAGTAAAACACCCTGCAATATTTTACCATTCCATGTAGATTTATGTTGGTAACATTCCCTCTGAGAGAGATTAATACCTGCCCCAATTCCTATCCCAAATTAGTACAGATAGTTGAAGTCTCTGCTCTGCCTACTGTATTTATTTGCTCTGCAAGAAGATGCCTTCCATTGATTCAAAATACAATGAAAAGCATTCTTTTTGGTTGATGACATATTTCAAGTATGTATGGGGGGGAGGAGAACATAACTATCTTAAAATAGTTATCAGCAGTTCAATATATACTGCTACAAGACTTGCACCAAAACATGACATGTTTGCCTTGCCTCCCCCCGCCCCAAATAAGTTCATCTTAGAGCAGGCATGGGAAAACTTTCTAACATGTGGGCCACATGGCAGGCTGGAGAGGGGTGAGTGGGTTGGGCCCTGAAGGCCCCCCCCCCCCGTCCTTTTCTCCCCTTCCTCTTCTCTTTTGGAGGCAGAAAGTGAAGGAAGGAAAGATGGGAAACGTTTGGATCCCACAAGGGTTGGCCTTGATTGGAATGAGATAGTGGACGGGAGAGAAAAAGTGGACGGGAGAGAAAAAGTTTATCCACTAGACCCCGCATTGCTAATCCTGATATATAATCTTAGAGCTGGAAGATACCCTTAAGGGCCATCCAGTCCAACCCACTGCCATGCAAGAAGGCGCAATCAAAGCACTCCCGATCGACAGCCTCTGTGGAAAAGCCTCCAGCGAATGAGACTCCACCACACTCCCAGGCAGCCTATGCCACTCTCCAGGAAGTTCTTCCTAATCTTTTCAGTCAAATCTCTTTCCCTGCCATTTGAACCCATTGCTCCCTTGTGCCCTGGTCTCTAGAACAGCAGAAAGTCTGTTTTTATGCCTTGATATTCTGCGATTTAGAGCTGTGTGGAAGAGCCCTAAGACAGGAGATCCTAAGCAATTCTTCCCAGAAGTAGTACAATGCAATGCAATGCAATACAAATGCAAACAAAATATGAATTAACTTGCAAGCCAGCACCTCAAATCAGCTACCTTTGAAATACTTGCTTCACTTTGGCTTACAGTAGAACTGAAGACTATTACTTTTCCTGCAGGCTAGAAAGCTGCCTGCATTGCTTTGTTTTACTGAGAAGGCCTAGAAAAGTCAAACATATATATGTGTTAGTGAGTGCTTGTATATACATCCCAGCTGTGAGAAAGGCTTTTTTATTACACTTTTTTATTTTATTTTTGTTTCCAAATGGGATATCAGAGAGTGTGCCTGTCAAACACATATCAAGGAAAGGTTAGTTGAAGACAGCCTTTGGAAGCAGGCGCGCAAAAGGAAAGGGTAGAAAGAAGCTTGTCTTCTTTCTTTGGAAGATGGAGTGCAACTGGAAGCAGGACGGAGCCAAAGGGCCGGTTCAAGAGTAATAGAATCCTGGCTCTGCGTGCTAGTTTATCTTCTACAAGATGAACTCCTGCCAAGCCATATACACACAACATCGTACTACAGAGGAAAGTGTCTGATGCTTCTCCAGAGTATTTATGAGGGCTTCTGTTTTGAAGATAGTTTCTTAGGTAACCGAAGAATAACATAATGTGACCATTTCTCATCTATTACATTTTTTGGCTTTCACATTGTATTAAGCTGCAGGAATGTTCATCTCTTCCCCCTCCCCTCTCTTTTCTACATTAATAATGGATATAGTAACATTACATTTATAGGAGAGGAAGGACACATTTTTCAGTGAAGATCATGGAAGCACCATCCCTGATCCAGAGGCATCCGGTGCACATAAAAACTCTTAACTTATGGAAATTTTAAATGTCAAAGTGCAACAGGAATGTTTATACATTTTAGGTGAGTGGAGGTAATGGGGATATCACATTCTGGCTTTACTCTCTCAAACATAGAAAAACTGTTTTTCCAGATCTTGAAGTGAAACGCTACACATTATTATCAGCCAAAGGTCTCAGGGATGAGGAACTGAGGCTTTTTGAGTGGCATGGATGCTGATGTTGCTTGCTATCTCTTTCAGTATTCTCTGTCCTTTCTGAAGTTAACTGCATCCTCCACACCAAATAATGGGATTTATCTATATAATCTAATTCTTTGTTTCTCAAACTCTGATCCTTTAAGTGTTTTGGATTTCAGCTTCCAGAAATCCCAGCCAGTTTACCAGCTGTTAGGAGCTGTGGGAGCCAAAGTCCAAAACACCTGGAGGAAAAGATTTTGAGAAACATTGATCTAATTTATCCCCTTTTCAATGTAAAGTATTTCTGAATGACTTGATCTTGAATGGACCACTGAAATTCATTACTTTGATTATCACACTATACTCCTATACCTGAATGTATCGAGGCAGCTTTCAATAAAATGAATTTAAACAGTTGTTTATTGAAAGTAAAACATTGCAAATTATTGTAAGCTAAAGTAAAGATGAAGACTAGTTAAAACAAATCTCCACACATGTGCAAATTTGGATGAAGTCAATCATCCCCCCTCCAAAATAAATTAATAAATATTCATGTTTTTGCTTGGCAATGGAATAATAGCAGTTTCAGTGCCCATTGGATCCCTAAGTGAAAGGTGTGTCATAATGAAAGCCAGGCTAAAAGTGGCTTCTTGATCTGGATTATCTCCAGACCATCCCCTGTTAGGATATCAACCAGCACACCAATGCCTTAAATCAAGAAATACCTTTCTAAGATACTTGCAGGAACATCACAGCAAGCAAGAGTCCAAAGGTGGCAGGCTAAAACCTGGAACCTCCATCAGTGGCTGATACCGAATGAAAGACTCCCTCCTGGGCACACAAAAGACTGGATGACTTGGAAGGCACTGAACAGACTGTGCTCTGGCACCACAAGATGCAGAGTCAACCTTAAGAAATGGGGCTACAAAGTGGAGTCCACGACATGCTAATGTGGAGAAGAGCAAACTATCTGAGCCCTGCCACATGCAACACCAGAGGCACTCCAAGTGGCCAGATACTGGTCAAAGGATGTTTTGTATAATGCCAAGTTTTTAACTTTGTTTGTGTTTTTTGAAAAATACATTACAACTGTGCCCTCAATTCGCTTCTGATATGATAAATAAATAAATAAACCTGGTTGAACACAACATCTTTATTTCTGAATCGCCTTTGGAGGCCTGTCTTTATGAGATGCTGTATTTTAGAAGTTACACTGCCTTAAAGTTTACCATCTACATAATTCCCACCCATAAGATCATCAAGTGTAGTCTAAAATTTCCTAAAAGTACCAGTGCATGGATGCAAGATTTATCATAGTTATACACAGCCCATGTGCTTTGAAAATAGATGCAAGGAGGCTCCCATTTCTTTTAGTCACTTCTTCCAAGTCTTCAAAACAGCACATAATACTTCTTGACCACATGTCCTTTGGAGATTTAATGAGACCAATGTTTATTTTGTACTATTTGAATAGTGAAAGCTGAGTATAAAAGACATAAGAAGAACTGGCCTTCATATTGAATAGTCCAAGGGCAGCGTGGTCACGGTTTTTGACAGCTGGTTTTCTCTCTCCTTATCCATTTCTGTGTTAGATATGAATGGAGAAAACAGATGAGGATATATCTCTTTACCATTTGTTTGGTTGACGCTGTTGGAAGCTGCTGACCACAAGCACAAGAAAATTCAGACAGCTTTAGGCATGCTCAGAAAATGTTCGTGTACAACAAGGGACAAAATTGAGAAAAAAGAGGTTTATCACTTTGAAATCCAGAGACATTAATAAGATCAGATCTTATTAAAATAATGGGAGCAGGATTGTATAATAAACCTGCAGTCTTATAGTTACTGAAACACAAGCTTTGGTGAACTCAGTGGGACTTACTTTTGAGTAGAGATATGCCTGAAGTTGCATTGTAAACTACCTAAATTAGCTTGCTCTGGATTTCACATAACTTCATGACATTTTACAAACTGCTCTTCCTCCCTTTGATTTAAGCCATTTCTTCTCATGAGGATTTGAATAAATTGCCTCATTATTCATCCCAGTTTCTAAAAAACAGACCTATTTTTGTCAAGTATCTGCTTGAAAATCATTTCACTGTGCTCAGGGTACTGTGGGAGGGATCAGAGTATTAATGTAATTTCTTTGTGCTCATATTGTTACAGAGACAAAACTATAATTCTGTATATGCATGTGGGTGTATGCATACACAGAAACAGATCTCCCTGGCTCCTATGTTATGATGGAGGAAATGAACTAACACCTTCAAAAGCTATCCAAAGTGCTGAAACCTACATCCAAAATAGTTTCAGCAACTCTGAGAACATTTTTGTAGTTCTGACTACAAACCATCAAAAGACCTCTCACCCCTACACACCCACATTCAGTAAAGATAAGGATATGTAGAAAACTTTCAGAATGAAATGTTATATTCTATTATATATCTTTGATTTGTCTTCTGATATTATATTTTACAGAAGCCACCCCCTGCCACGCATTGCTGTGGCCCAGTCTGTGTATGTGTGTTTTGTGTGTATATGTGTGTGTGTGTGTGTATGTTTGTGTACTTACTTAGGCAATCCCTCATTGTCTGAGTAAGATTGTCCTCCAAGTTTAGTGCTTGTGTATTATGTGTATATATATATGAGTTTGTGTATATATGTGGTTTTGTGCATGCATTGTAATGCTTTTTTTTTTATACATTGACACAAAATAACATCCCCCAACTTTAAGAAATATTTATACATCTACAGGTTTTAGGGAATTCTTTAAAGTTTGGACAACATTTTTTTTCAACAATAAAAAAGCCACAACAGCTATCTCATTGAATGTCTCTCATATTAACCAATAGAACGTCCACTTGGGGATTTCTTCCTAGCCCAGCACAGAGATTTACTTACTAGAAGTGTCAGTCGGTCCTCCTCTTTGCAGATTCAACCATTCTTTGGAACTATGACTGACTGCTGCTATGGAGGGACAAATCTCTTCCTGCTATCCTGATTGGGACTTTCTGATGCTGAGCAGAATTCTGGGAAATGTAGTTTAGGGTAGGGCCTTTTTAATTCTTTGGCATAGGGCTTCTTATCTTCCCAAACTACATTTCCCAGAATTCTGTGCTTTCTTGGTCTCTTTCCCAGATGGTAAGAGGCCATAAATTTAAAGAAGAATGGCTGCCTTTTGGCTTTGCTTTGTTTGCTTGTGCTGAAAATAAAACTGACTTTGAAGGCTTCTGGGGATTACAAAATTCAAATGAAAATTGGGTAAGTTTTGATTCTTAAGTTTTTTTTTGCATAAACCACACCCACATGTCAGATATTGCATTGTAAGTATGAATTTAACAAATTTGATCTGACTTATGAAGACTAATGATAATTTTACACAGCCCTAGTGGTCAAGGTTTGGGGGGGGGGGGTTGTGTCAGGAGCAACTTGGGAAAACTGCAAGTCGCTTCTAGTGTGAAAGAATTGGCCGTCTGCAAGGACGTTGCCGAGGGGATGCCAGGATGTTTTGATATTTTACCATCCTTGTGGGAGGCTTCTCTCATGTCCACACATGGGGAGCTGGAGCTGACAGAGGGAACAATCAAATACCTTCTTATATCCATATTAGCACATCACTGTAAATTTGAAGAAAGAAAAATCACTGTTGGTTTGGAATTTCCATTTCACATATGGCTTGTGATCAGAGGCTGGAAAGATTACTTTTGACATACATCTTTTGGAATCTATTAGCCAGCATGGTCATTGGCTATAATGACTACTAGATTATGGGAAATGTAGTTGAAAATGTAATATCCCCAAATCTTAGTTTTCCATATAATAGCATAGTTTTTGAGGGTCATGTTAATATTTGGCCTAACATCTTTCCTTCATTTTTTTATTCTCCAAATATGTATACATACTTTCTTTTTTTTAAAAAAACCTGAATATGGTGCATAATGGAGAGTGTCTAGGGACGAAGAAGGTTTTATGGGTTGCAGACAACGGAGTTGTATACCCACTGGCATGCTATTCCCACAAATATCAGCAAGGGTTAAGTCTGGGGTCACTCCAAAAGCGTCTCGAGGCACAAAGTGCACAACCAATTTACCCCCAGCTCTGACAATTACAGTAAAGAAGGAGATCCATCAGCTCTGTTAGCTAACTTTTCTTTTGTGTAAACTTGGCACTCGGGGAATTTAGTTCTTTGAAAGGCATAAAAGCCTCCACGTATGGCCGAGGCCCAAAGGAACACTTTATCACTTGTATATAAGAAGGTATTTGATTGTGACTTAATTATACAAAATTCATCTATTTATTTTCTATCACTCTGCAAACTCCCTAATTGTAGATTATTTACTGATGGAACTACTTAAGAGTCCATTATTCTATTACATTAATGCCATCAAATCCGCCCCCCTCCCAAAAACATGGAAATATTTAATGGCAGACTTTAAATCTGTTGAGACGTTTATTGGTGCACAAAGGGGAAGCTTACTGAAAACTGGCAAAGGCAGAGCAAAAGACTTCTCCTCTCAGGGAAACGAACATACATCCTTAAAATAGAGATGTTGTGAAGTGTACAGTCCATTTTATCACTGCAGTCGTGGGTTTTTAAGACTTTAAGGAATGGAAAATCTACTGCTACTCTGGATCACATCTTCCAAGAAAGGCTTATCTTTGGCTTATATAATAAAGCTTTTAAGCTGAAAAGGCCAAGTATAAAGAAAACCAGAAAGCTCTTCCTTGACTCAGATTATCTGCTCATTTAATGAAGCTACCATACTCAATAATTTTCTATCATGAGTTTACCAGTTGCTGCTGCTGCAGGAATAGGGCTAGAGATACTGGAATTGGAGGCAGGGGTGGCCAATACCCAGACCCAACTTGGAAACAGTATTTGTGGAACTACAATGTCCAAAATCCCCCAACCAAGCTTCTGGGATTTGTTTCCCTTTCCCAGAATAGATTTTCTAAACTTTGGGAACTTTCCCCAAGGGTTTCTAAAAAGTGAATGTAGGCAACTTTCCATAAGGTACAGTAATGTCAGGATTCAGTAACTTTATAGGACTGGGAAGTAACCAGTTGTAAATCATTTATTTATTTATTTATTTATTTATTTAGAAATAACTAAGGGCCCTTCCACACAGTCTGCCACAGCAGAGGACCTGATGAACCTGGACACAGCATATTATTTGAGAACACAGGCATTTGAGAACACCATTCTAACAACTGTTATGTCAGACAACATAAAGAAGCCACTGAAATCCACAAGCACATGAACAGTTTCAACAGAAAGGACAAAATGAAGAAAATTAACAAATTCTGGTTACCAGTATTTAAAAAACACCAGAATCAAGACAGTAAATAAAGAACACCACTCAGAAACAGGAGAACTCCAGACAGTTAACAATCAAGTGCCAGTTAACACCTCCCAAACAGAGGATGTCCCCAGGCAACCGAGGACAGGCTACCTCTGTGCAGATACCCTCACTGATTGACTTTGCAGCTTCATGGCTACTCATGCTAATCAAGCTTGCTAATTGCAACATTCACACTCTGTAAACAGTCAAGGGGTCTTTTTCCCACCCTGGACATTCCACAAATGGTCTTCAGATTGATCCTATCTGAATCAGGAGTTTTCCTGAAAAAGAACCTGAGGATCCTTCTAGACAGGCCCTATATCCCAGGATCTCTTCCCAGGTTTTCTGCTTTAAACTGGATTATATGAGTTCGCACTGCCAGATTTATTTATTTATTGTGTCAGAAGCGAATAGAGGGTACACTTAAAATGTATTTAAAACATGAACAAAGTTAAAACTTTGTATTATGCTACATTTCCTTTGACCAGTAGGTAGCCACTTCGAGGGCTTCTGGTGTTGCTGTGAGATGGTCCTCCTTTGTGCACGTGGCAGGGCTCAGGCTGCATTGTAGTAAGTGGTCTGTGGCTTGCTCTTCTCCACACATGTCATGGACTTTACTTTGTAGCCCCATTTCTTAAGACTGGCTCTGCATCTCGTGGTGCCAGAGTGCAGTCTGTTCAGCACTTTCCAAGTCACCCAATCTTCTGTGTGCCCAGGAGGGCACCTTTCATTTGGTATCCACCATGGATTGAAGTTCTAGGTTTGAGCCTGCCACTTTTGGACTCTTGCTTGCTGATGTGTTCCTGTGAGTATCTCTGTAGATCTTAGAAAGCTATTTCTTGATTTGAGATGTTGGCGTGCTGGGTGATATCCGAACAGGGGATGGGCCAGAGATGTCACCGCCTTGGTTCTTTCATTGCTGGCTGCTACTTCCCGGCAGATGTCAGGTGGCACAATACCAGCTAAACAGTATAATTTCTCCAATGGTGTGGGGCATAGACATTCTGTGATATTATGGTATGTCTTATTAAGAGCCACACCCACTATTTTGTAAGATGTATTCCACACCGGGCATGCGTATTCAGCAGCCAGATAATCTGGGATAAACAGAAAACCTGGGATCAGACACTGGGATATAAGACCTGTCTGGAAGGGCCTTGACTTGAATCTTTTTTTGAATCCATACTGCATTTCTTTTCTATAGAAACTTTTTCAGTGTGTGTATATATTGTGTGCATTTCATGAAAAAGGCTGTTTGCCCAAAAGGAAGAAAAGCAACATGACAGCAGTGTTTGGGTAAAAATCATGATTGTGGTATGCTTATGTAAATCTAATTTTCACACCATTAAATAGTAACAATCTTGTTCCTTTTTGATACACAATACTAACTTCTAATTACTTAACCAAAGCATTAAGGTTCATGCACATCATCAAATAGCCTAATCATGTTTCCTATATGTAATAGACCATTCATCTTTCAGCCCCATGTTTTAGATTTTTTTTAAAAAAAGAAATCCTGCAGACTTTAAATAAACTGTTAACAATTAATACTAGCAGGGAAAGAGAAAAAAACATGTTGCTTTTGAAGAAAGGTTGTTTGTCCCTGTATTTCCAAGAGTTTTAACTGTTATTTTGAAGCCTTGAAGAATGTTTTGAGTAGTCATTTTGTGGCAAGCTTTATACTGTCCAGGAATAATCTTTCAGGTTACAATAGCTTCTGGTTTTCTGTGCCGTATCACCTTACAATTGCCCCCAAATTGTTTCTGAATCACATTTCCTCTAGTAAGGAGAAGGAGCCCTCATTTTGTATTATATTGTACAATGCACAGCACCCTTCCCTGAGCAGCATAGAATTTTAATGTCAGAATGAAAAATGATAAAGCATAAATTAAATAGCAACCATATGTTTTCTGCAATATATCTCCCTGTTTCTTTCCTTAGGTAAACAAGCCCCCTTATCTCATAATGAAATCTCCTTTTAGGGATCTTCATATTTGAGTTTCACAAACAAGCTTATTGTGTGTGTTGCTGAGTGACTGAATGACCTTGTGCAGAGGTAAAGAAATGTTATTATCGTCCCAATCAAACTTTTTATTTCCACCAGGAGAAAGATAAGAATTTTGTTTCAACCTGGTTTTATTTTCCTAATCAAATATATTCCCAAATTCATAAAAATGGAATATGGAGGAAAGTGAAAGTGACAGGCTTCCTCATATTAGGAGGAATGACATTTTCACATCAGTACATTTTTGCTCAGCATGTAACCAAAGGCACAAAATTCAAATGTGGGAAGAACTAAAATTACAGCATTTTCAGCTTTAGTTTGAACTTGCCATGTTTTACAATGCCGTCCCACCCTTACAATTTGGCTAGAGGGCAGTTGGAGTAGGTTTTCAGCCAGCTAAAGATCCCAGTATACATGGTTAAAAATAAGAAATCTTTCCCTAGTATTAGGCCAATACAACATTTGTAAACTCTCTAAACAAATACATGCTACAAAATCTTCCTTTGTGGTCTCTTTCCGTTCCCATTCCGTGAACTGGCAAGCAATGAGTAGTTTGTATATATCACATGCTCCAACCAGGACATGAGCCAAAATCTTTATAAGCCCACTGTGATTACTTCCGAAATTGTATTCCAAATTTCTTCCTGGATTTTAATTTTCAGAATGACCTGGAAACATACCCTTCAAAGTGCTGGAAGAGATCTCAAAACTGACCTAGTCCAAAGCCCCTTGCTATAACATCCTTGACAGGTGGACATCCACTGAAATTAAAAGCTCAATCTTATTTCCAAAATATAATTGGTCCTGATGATTTCTCCAACTGTTTGCCTTCATTCTTGTTTTTGTTTGTAGTGATGCATATAAGCCTGTGTTGTCCAAGCATTCATAGTTTTGTTTCCATTCCCAATGCATGACTAGCAAGTAGTTGCAGGAAAGTTAGCTCACTAGGAGAACATAAGCCAAAAGAAATTGGAAACTATGGCATAACAGATCTGCCTTGGTGTCTTTGCTTATGGTTGTATCTGACCACTTTGTGTTGAATCCCACATCTCCTTTTTTATTCTAAAGAATAACTTCATAAACAGATAGAGTCTGGTTTTAGTTCAGTGGTCTTGAGAAGTTAACTGTAGTGATATGTTATTTATTTATTATTTATATTTTTTTTATTTATGACATTTATATGCCCCCTTCTCACCCTGAAGGGGACTCAGAGCAGCTTACAAGATAAATATACATACAATATATTATGTTATTAGCTTAGTACAATATCAGTATTAAATATTACTATACCATTATATTGTAATATTACATGTAATATAAATATATAATTATAATATCATATTATTATTAGTATTATATTGCATTACATTATAATATATAATTGTATTTGGCTGGTGGGGTAAGTAGTCAATTATTAATTTGTTTTAGGTGTGATGGGGGTTGCAGGGGGTAAAAAGAAGAATGGTTTTCTTCTGAGGGGGTTGTATATTACTTCTCATTTTGTGTTTTTTCTGCTTTTTCTTATAGTGTATGTCTTATTAAAATGTATTATACTTTCTAATAAGTATATGTATATGTGTGTAAAAAAATAATGTGTCAATTTGGTCCTCCAGGGAGCATATCATCACCTTAAGTGAATCATACACCACTGTCTCTAAAACAGGAGCCAGAGTCAGTACTGGAAGTACTGTATATATCACATGCTCCAACCAGGATGTCAGTGTGGAAGTAAGGAAGATCTCTACTTCTTTAGTACATGAAAGATCCATGACTGTTATTTTTAAGGTGCCAGGGAAGGTGAAAAAGTGGATGGATTGTAGCATATTATGGACAAACTGAAGGGGTTCTAAATTCAGGCAGTAAAGAAATGCTTTTATGTCATTTGATTGCAGATGCCATCCCTGCATTTCAAGACAGTCCTTTCAGAGGTTGTTAACCCTGGGTTGTACCAGACAGCACTAAATCGCATGCTTTTGTTTGGAGCAAAAAAAACTCAGGAACTGAGAAGATGCCAGGAGGGAAAAAACCCAGGAATTCCACTGGGAATTTTGGCATTTTTTAAAAAAAAAACTTAAGATGTTAATCATTGTATAAGTTCCTGGGTTATATAAGCTGCAGGGCCATCTGTGCATTCAGGGTGTTGTTCCTGGGTTATACATGTCTATTCCTGATTGCTATTATTGTGAAAAGATGTACAACATTGACTAGGGGGGCACAACTTTGTCCAGACCAGAGAAAATGTGCCTTCCACACGTTTCATGAAGTTTCTGGCAGATCAAGTTTTCACTTTCTATTCAACTGTCACCTTCTTTTTAGGAACCGACCAATCAGGAACAGATATCTAAAACCCAGGAACGAACCCAGATAAAAATTCCCGTGATTTCTGAGTGTAGGAAATACAAATATTCAAAAATGCGAATTTTCAGCTCAAATGGCAAAATTCTCATGTTTTTTGCCATTTGTAGCTATTGCTTCCATGTTTACAGGGAACGGTGTTTGGCCATCCTCCTGTTTGCTGCAGGAGCTCCTGGGATAAAGGTAATGTCTGGACGGGCCCCTGTAGGAGGTGTCCTGATTTCTCCATTAAAACATTACAATTTTCTGTCCATTTGTCTGCACAATTGAGCATTTTTCTTTGCATTACAAAACACACAAAGGGACTGATCAATTGCTCTAAATGATGCAAACAACCATCCAATGCCTGCCATTTCCAAAAGCTCATACAAAAGAGCACTGGTTACTACAGCTCAGGTATGCAAGTTCATACCCTCTTATTGGTGTGCAAATTCTTTTAAGCCCTACATAAAATACTTCACCATTTTACAGATGAAAAAAAATGTTTTGAAGAAAATTATTCTTTACAGAAATTTACATGGTCACGAATTCAGTATGGCATCAGCCTTCATAAGGGGATTGATGTGAGTAGAAAATAGAACTGAATATTTCTGGAATATTCACACTCACCAATGTACAATGTATGAACATCTGTGCACAAAGTTAACCAGTGGAGTGGTTCGTGCACTATGTCTCTAATGGGCATTGATGTTCATTAGTGCATTACTGAGGTGCAATTGGGAACCAGTTAAGAAATGTGGAGCACAATAAAAATGCCCAAGGTACACCTGAAGTGTCCAATGCACATCGTAAGTGCCTGGTATTCATTAACGCCACTGTATCTTTTTATCGGTCTAGTCAGAAGAAGTTGACTCCCTCTTTGAGTTCATGTGGTTAAGACTAGTTGAGTCACTGGAAATATAAAATTGAAAGGCTACCACTGGGTTTGGCTTTGAAGGGAAAAGATAAATGAGGAAAAAAAACAGCTGTAAAATTACTCACCAGAAGGAAACAAAGATTAGTAAATTGATCTTAATCCACCTGGCAGACTAGACGGATAAAACCAAACCCTCTGTTTGTGCATCTTGCTTTGTCTATTTTAAATTTGTGGGGAAATCACCTTTTGGGGTGGAGAAAAGATGATTAGCTCCCCCTCCACTCCATCTGAATGCAAATACAGGTTTGAAAATGTAGGTGTATGTGTATGAGGCTGTCTTGAGTACATATTTGATGTTGCAAGGGAGATAAGGCTAGATTCCTCCTTTTGTTCATCTGCTGACATGCAAAGAACATTTTATTTGGATGGAGTTTTGGCAGTGGAGTCATTGCTGGTGAGGAAGGAGGCATTAATAAATGGGCACTGTGAACTATACTGATTTACATCTATCTTGCTATTGATTCAGTTCTATATCTGTGTTATAATTTGCTTCAATGTGTTTTAACATTGAAGCTTGGAGGTCTTTTTTATCTGTATTCTTTAATTTCTTTTTGTTGTGAGCCACCTTGAACCCATGGTAAGAAATAAGCCAGTGACAGCAATATTGTATTTAGGAAGGAAGGAGGGATGTTTGGAATTCTTCACAACTGCAAAGGAATATATGGTTGTATTAACAATGAGTGTACAGGTGAATTCATTTATTAGTTCATTAGGTCCAATTTCCATTGCAGTCTATAGTTATTGTGCTGTCGCACGCTGGGCCTGTGCATAAGACTGTAGACAGGACATAAATTCTGTGTGCCCAACGGGACGCTGGGGCTGCCTCAGATTAAAGGCCTTTGGATTTCCTTAAAACAGAGTCCTTAGATTGCTTAAAGGTTCAAAAAGTTCTTTATTGATGAAAACAAACAGGTACTTTAAGGCTTTCTTAACAGTCTACTGGCTCTCTCTCAATCTTGTCCACAGGGAACAGGCACTATCTTCATAACTGTAACTAATGGGGAAATCCTTAACTTCTAATCTGGGCAGTCTGTCTTTGCCTCTGTTGGCGTGGAGCCCCTGCACCCGGTACCAACTGCTTCTGGCTTCCGCGAGTGACCCTTACCAAGCAGAGCTTTGTAGACTTCCAGGGGAAAAAGAACTCAGGTTTCCGTGATGGCTGACTGAAGTCCTTCAGCAAAGGAACTGTAGGGCTGTATAACCCCGGCCAAGCTGTGGGCTGTATATCTCCCCGGCCAAGCCATAGAGCCTTTTCTCCTCTGCCAAGCTATGGGCTGTATAACCCCGGCCAAGCTGTAGAAGATGAAGCTTTCTACAGGAGCTCCTGGTTTTATGTCCTGCATGAAAGGCTTCTCTGTGTGGACTAACCCAAAATGGCTCCTATTCCCTCCAAAACCCAAAAAGGGGGCGGGACCAGGGAATCTAATGATAATTGACAGGTGGCATGCCCTATGATTGCAGCCAAAAGAAGCCACCTATCTGCAGAGCCCCTGAAACTTAGGACTACATCAAACATTCAATGCAAAGCAAACAAAATTGGAGCTGCTGGTACAGCTGTGCCTGCACAGTTATTATTAAAACATATACACATTTTTATACATTTTCTCTTGAATTATGCACACTGCACACAATTTCTCTTTATATAGATATTTAAGTAAGAATTTTGAAGCAAAAAAACCCCCCTATACTCTAATTTTCAGATTAATGTAGAGAATAAGTCAACTTTAAATAAAGTAGACCAAATTGAATTCTTTCCTGTGTCTTCTAATATCCTTTGAATGGTTTTAGTGCATGAGATATGAAAGTGGATGGATGTAATTGGGTTTTCTCTCTGCTTCTTTTCCCCCCTTACAACGGACTCCTTTTTGGAGGATCTCACAATGTCAGGTCACGTGACACTGCCATTACTCACGCTGTTATCACAAAGGTTATATAAAAAGTCCCCAGACTCTTTGGTTCATGTTCATATTAGGAACAATCTCAAATTTCTCTTTCCAAACATGACCTCTTGGTCACAAAGTAAAGCCTGGAAGTGTGTCTATGGGACTCATAAACCCAAGGAAAGTATGGATTTCAATATTTGTTTTAAAGAATGTCATATAAAAAAGCTTGTTACTAGTTTGTTTTAGGCTTACTGTTTTGTATATTGATCATGACAGAAAGAGGATTTAGATAGAAAGGTAGCTGGCCTTGTGAAACTTTGAAAGCATCTGTTTGATTTCATTACCACTATCTCATATTTTCGTATTTTTTTCTGAGAACAAATTATTCAGTTCTGTGGAACATTTCTGGCAGTGGTAAAAATATTTTCCCTTTTGATAGTATTTTTCAGTGCTCAAATTCTGCAGAACATCCAAGAACAGATGTAAGAGTGGTTAATCAGGCAATGCAAAGCCCACATTGCTTGATAATTGCCAACATATCGTTCATTCCTGAATGAGGAAGAAGTGTAGGGATATTTATTTAGCTTCTAATATGACTTACTGATCCTGTAAGATGACTAAAACAGTGTCAAAGGTAACACTACACTTGTAGAACAGAGAAAAGAGGTAGAAAGGTATCTTGGTAGTATTATCTGACATAAAGAAGGGATGAGATCACATTGGTTGACAGAAAGCTACCCAGGGCCCTTCCAGACAGGCCCTATAACCCAAGATCTGATCTCAAGTTTTCTGCTTTAAACTGGATTATATGAGGTATGTGGGTGGAAAGCTCATGCCTGTTGTTCTTGAGGTCCTTGGCCATCAAATTTGTTTAAAGGCATGTGTCTAGAAGCCTCCATGCAACTGAAAACCCAGATAGGTCGTACTCATAAGGCCACAAGATGCAGGCCAACATTCGTTAATGCTTTAATAAACATTCCCGTGGTCTCATTTATTTACAGAATACATCTTGTTTTATATAAGGGGAGGGGCAAACTTATCCAATGCAAATACCACTAAATATTTAAATTGGTTAAATTGGTTAAACATTCAATTTCGAATGTTTTTCTCTTAATTTGTTAACTTTCTGTTCCCTTTGATCTGGCTCAGCCTTCATGTTAAATCCCTGGAGCTTTCAAAGGGCAGCTTGCAGAAAGTTATATACACAAATACACCAAACATTTCAAATAAAGTCCCAATGCATAAACCAGGGAACTGGAGAAATTTGACAACAGCTGTGAGATTTAACACTAATAGTTTTGAAAGATTTTGGCTTAAAGGTTAAGAGTGTCTTATGACAATAAGCAGACTTGGTATATAATGTCAACAGTCCTGTTGCAACATGTCCACTTTTAATTTATTCTTGTTCACTTGCATGAGACAAATAATATAATTATGTATGTCTGGCTTATGACAGTCAATTCTTTTAAAAATCTAACAACAAAATCACATCTATTATTTTGTTCAAGAACTAATGCTCTTGGCTTCCATCCCCGATTAAAATTTAAAACATTTTTGTTTGAAATATGATAACCTGTGCATTTGCAAATTGCATTGTGATTCATTATTATTCTTGTATCCATGTGCTCCAAAACAACAAAGTGATAACTCCCAATATAATTACATACAATAATTTCAGTCCGTTTTTCCTTAGTTTTCACCAGAGTATTGACTACTCTGTGTATTTCTAATCTTTTTTTAAAAAATGACAATCTTCTTGTTTCCCTTTCTTTCTCTTACAATTGCTTTGTTGTTTATCCTTTCAGTCGCTTCCAATGCTTCGTGACCTCCTGGACTAGCCTATGCCAGAGCTCCCTATCAGCTGTGGCCACTCCCAGTTCCTTCAAGTCAAGCCAGTCACTTCAAGGATACCATCCATCCATCTTCCACTTGGTTGCCCCCCTTCCTTTTTCCTTCCATTTTCCCCAGCATCAGGCATGTAGCCAGGGGGGGCTTGGGGGGCTTCAGCCCGCCCCCCCCCCCAAATTCTCATGGTGGTCCGCGATAAGGTCTTACTGGTACATTATTTAAACTGTTATGTTTATTCATATCATGATCTGATCACTATGCTCAATATATCCCATATGCATGGAGGTATTGGTGTAACGATACAAAAGGTTTGCTAGGGTAGACCCTCTTTCACTCAGACTCACCCCCCCCCCCCCCCCGAAACAAAATCCTGGCTACGGGCCTGCCCAGCATCATTACCTTCTCTAAGCTTTCCTGTCTCCTCATTATGTGGCAAAAGTACTTAATCTTTGCCTCTAATAGCCTTCCCTCCAATGAGCAGTTGGGCATTATTTCCTGGAGGATGGACAGGTTTGATATTCTTGTGGTCCAAGGCACTCTCAGAATTTTCCCCCAACACCTTACAACTGCTACTTCATTTCTTAATTGTCTGCCTTTTAGAATTAATTTCTCCAAATATCCAGCATTCAGTGAACTACCCCATGTCAACATTCAGATGGAAAACTGAAAAAAATCAAAATGTGCATTTTTATATGTAATGCTCATTTCAAAGCTTGACTTTTGAATGCTGTACCTTCGCATTGACTTTCATGAGTTGCAGCTATGAAACTTCCTACAGTTTCCATTTGTCCTCATGCCCAACCCTTTTGGCCATGGTATCATAATAAATTTAATTCAGTGCAATTTTAAAATTACATGTTAACTATCAAATAAGGTTGCACATTAACAACTGGTGCATGTCAGCCAGCCATTGATTTCTTAGTGGTTTTAAAATGGTTTAATTGTTTCTTTTAAAAATATAACTGGAATCCTCAATGAGATCATTAGTAAGACACCTTGCCAAAAAGTATTGACCTCTTTTTGTCATAAGTAGCCAAAAGAGACTGGAAGAATGTTCTGGACACTCTCACTGCACACGAGGGAAGTGAGACCCAGCACTGCACCGTAAGAACTAAATATGTAGCTAGCTAGAACTTGGCTGACCTTTGTACCTTCCAGAGCCACAATGTAAGAAAAATGGGAGATTCTTTGGCAGATATGTTTATGTGGATTCTGAAGGCAGATATTTTGGAAACAAACTGTGTTGTACCATCACATAATAAATGTCAACTATCCAGTATCTTCCAAATATTGGTTTTCATTCACATTTTATTCTTCTCAGAGTAGAAGTATTGAAATGAATAGAACTTTGATGGAAAAAATAGACATAGACACACTGCACTCTAATAGTAATTTGATTTGATTTTAATTGTCATGACTCCATCATATGGAATCCCATGACTGGTAAGTTTGGTAAGATACTTAAATAGCTTTTTTCTAGAGACCTTCATTGCATTCTGCTAGGCTGCGGGGACTAGAGTTCTTTGGAAGACAAGTCTGAAGAGTATCGTAAGACACTCTGAAGAGAAGTCACCAAACAACATTCCCAGAATGTCATAGAATGATGCTTTGTCCAACAAAGTATACCAATCTGTTGTAATTGTTGCAGTGTGGCTACCACATTATTTGTAAGGATATCAATAACTCTTAACCAAGTTGCCAAGTAAACTTTATTAATTTTACTAGGAAACAAGCAAACCAACTTTTCTGAATTTCAAACAATTGGTAGATGATCAGATATGGCTAGAAGAGTATAATGGAGAAAAATAGCTAGGCTGGCTCCTCTGACTGGCTGAAGGATTCAACAGTGTCATCTGTTTAAACAAGTCCTGTGCTAAAGTAAAGGCACTGGCCAACCACTATATGTTATATATGAAAAGAGAAGATGACACACTTCTCTCCCAACCCCCAACATACTGTCAATCATTGCTTGCTAGCTAGTGATTTCTGACATTGCTAGAATGTTTGATGGGTTTGGTTATGATACCCATTTTTCTGTGTGCATCTAAATAGTGGCATGTAGTAACATACAATAGAGTCTAGCTTATCCAACATAAACGGACCAGCAGAATGCTGAATAAGTGAAAATGTTGGATAATAAGGAGAGATTAAGTAAAAGCCTATTCAACATCAAATGACATTATGATTTTACAAATTAAACACCAAAACATAATGTTTTACAACAAATCAGCAGAATAAGCAGTTCAATACAAAGTAACGCTATGTGATTATTACTGTATTTATGAATTTAGCACCAAAACGTTGCAATGTATTGAAGCAGCTGTAGATCCGGGTAGGAGGCAGACTACGTTGGATAATACAGAACATTGGATGAGTGAAGGTTGGATAAGCAAAACTCTACTGTATATGAGATATCTGTCCTTCTAAAAAAGAAATGAGGAAAAACTTTCCCAACCCATGCAAAGGAATGTTCAAAGATGTTGATTATTATATCAAATTGGTACCGAACAACTAAAGCAAGCAAAAGGGACATGGTTTCCTTGTTTTTCGTTTAAAAGAGAGTTGAATACCAATCTTCTTCAAACAGAAATCAATGTTGGATTGCAACATAAGTCATATCACCAGACCACTGGCCTTTTGCCCACCTCCATGTTTATGGTTCCATTCCTTTTACTTTTCAATTTCGATGTCTTTTCCCCCTCATGCATCTATGTTCATTTCTTATGTGTCCAATGCAATTTGTCTCCTTCCTCCCTCTTCTTGGATACTTGTCCTTTGTTCCAAGGTTATGTAAATGTAAAACTTAGAAAAAGTTGGGGAGGGAGAATATAATTCTCAGAATACTCTCCAGCCAACATACCCATTAACTTTTCTGAGCTCTAACTGCACATAAACTATACATGTCTTTCTTATTCCTCCACAGAAATATATTGGACATGCTTTAGAGACTTTTGTTACAATCATGCCTATCAAATGTTCTTTCCTGGTATGTTGCTGCTTTATTTCTCATTCTAGGTAGTCTACAAAATATTGGATTCCCGCATAAATTTGCATTCCTGCATTATTACTCACACAATGCTAACGCCCATGGCTCAGATCCACCAATGATATCATTTGGGGTGTAATTCCATTCTTTGGAGTGCATTGATGGTAACTCATATCTTTTAAGGCACATGCATGACTTCATGTTCTATAGAGGGCTGTGTACATGACAGATGTTATTTGTTTTTGGGTCACTAGGGGTTAGCATTCAAGACTTAGGGAGATTTCATAAATGTTTCCAATATAAAACCCTTTACTGTCCCCTACAGAGGTAGCTGGATAGCTTCCATACATATACTTGGGGAACTGAAGGTTTTTACTTGGTCAGCACTTTGTTGTGTTGACCTGACCCACACCTCCCAGACTAAATTGAAGGTCAAAATGCAGCCACTGTATCATTGGAGGTCACACTTTTTTCATTTTTCTGATGCTATTGTAGATGACTCAAAATGGACCAAAGTTCACGTTAAAAAATGCTATAGGATGAACTTTGTTTAGAAATGTATATTTTGAGAAGAAATACATTTGTAAAATATTTCCAATAAATTAATATAAAGGCTATTGTATAAATATGAAGTTTAATACACATTTTTATTTTCAAATTTTAGTTTATTGCAGAAATGGAATGGAATGGAAATATGGCTGAACATGTTGTTCATTCGTTCAGTCATTTCTGACTCTTTGTGACCGCATGGACCAGCCCATGCCAGAGCTCCCTGTTGGCCATGGACACCCCAGCTCCAATCCAGTCACTTCAAGGATGCCATCTATCCATCTTGCCCTTGATCGGCCCCTCTTCCTTTTTCCTTCCATTTTCCCCAGCATCATTGTCTTCTCAAAGCTTTCCTTTCTTCTCATGATGTGGCCAAAGTACTTCATCTTTGCCTCTACTATCCTTCCCTCCAATGAGCAGTCAGGCTTTATTTCCTGAAGTATGGACTGGCTGAACATAAATCAACATAAATAGAATGGTCCTTTCAATCTGTCTGCTTGCCCCAACATTTTTGCAAAATGGTAATCAGTATCTAGGTATCCAATATATGGAAGTGTTGGATAACTAGACAACAGCAATGGTAGGCAACACAACTGGAAAACAGCATTTTCTATGCATGAAACAGCCTTTTCAGAATAGTTAATACTATTTTTATGTGCAGAAATGTAATTTTATTCACACAAAATTCTGTTTCTGTACAGGAACATTATGCACGCATTTTGAACAGTATGTGTCCCAGCATTTTATGTACCTATAATATGCTTTGCTGCACAGAAAATAATATATCTATACAGACCATGGTATTTCTTGTGCAGAAAAATACAATGGTTGAGTAGTTTTCAAAGCTGCAACAGTTTTTGAAGACTTTCTCACATCAGATTATTTCTTGCTTCAATGAAGAACAAAATTAGCAACAAGCTTCATTCTTAGTGGGCACAGAGGAGAAAATTCATCTATTGCAATCTAAAATTCAGATTTGGCCTGTATGAGCTCCCTTCCTCACCTTGAGGCCACAGTAAGGTCAGGATAAAAATTCACTTTCGTTATCAAAAGCCCTTCAGATTCAAGATCAGGGTTAACACCATTCTATGTTGTCTTAAAAGAATCAGGAAGCTAAGGTTTTAACAGTTTTGTTCCATGGGCACAATTCATAATGTCCAATGTTATGTACAGTAGAGTCATAGTAAACCAGCACCCATGGGGATTTGTAGATGCTGGATATATACAGTTTCTGGTTGTTAAAATAGGCATAACCAATATTATACTCTATATTATACCATACCATAAACTTTGTATTAACTTGATATTAAATTTAATTAAGACAAGCGTAAGTTAATGTGGCACAGTTTTATTGTATGATACATGTGCTTTTTATTTAAAGTATTATTTATTTGATTTTTTTTGCCAGTTGCTTGATTTCCTGTTACCCAAGAGTCTAATGTATTGTGTTTGCTCACTGTGCATCCTCCAGGCCCTTACACTGTCCTTTAGGTTTTCTGGTTGATGTCAGAGGGAGACAATAGAAGATGGGACCAAGATGTGTGGCACTGTTTACACTTTCAGCTTTAGCATATATTCATGATGTCTTTCCCTTTTTTTATCTTAAGGTTTTACTGATTTATATGTTTCACCATCATCTTGTCTTCTTTAATACTCTTAAGATGGCATGTGCTCTTCTCTGGACCTATAGGCTTTTGTGAAGAATTCATTCTACTGACGTACCCCTTTGTCTGCCGTTTCTGGCTTTCACAGAAGTCAGGCAGTCCTGTTTATTTGCTTTAAACCTTAAGTCAGGAGCAGCTCTCAAGAGTTGTAAAACCTTGATGGCAAGAGCCTAGCGCTGATAGAGAACTTAATGACTGCCGAGATTCTTTCAGATTGGATTTGTGCTCTGCACTCTTTTTTCACCTGCTCATAAAAAGAGAGAGGTGGAAAGGGGCAGGGGGGACCCAAAAAAAATACCACCACCCCAAGAAATAAAATAAAAATTTTGAAAAAATGGCAGCCCACTTAGGAAGTCCCTTAACAGGTTTTCTGAGCTTAAATGTACATTCATTTAAGTATCTGTTAATTACTTTACTATGGTGATGAGCACCTGTATAATGTCAGACGTCCCACAAAGCCCATTGTTAGCTCAACCGTCAGGCCGTTTAATGCTTCTGATTCACAGACGAAGGGTCTAGGTTTATCGTCTACTGGGAATTATTTTAATGTAGTACAAAAGAGTGCAGGAGATGGCTTAATGGCTCTGAAAGCAAGACCGTTATAATGCTCACATTGTAGTTTTAGACAGCACCAACCCTGAGTGCTCTCAAAGTTATAGCATCTTTTAAAAATCCCCGTCCAAAACAACTCGGGTCATTGAGACTTACATCACACACATATATCTGAGCTGCTGATGTGGTAACTGGTAGCAGTATTGAATATGCTTTTAACCTGCAATTTGCTGTGTTCTGGGGATCAGGTTATACAATCTTGAGCATTAACCTATCTCATAAAATGGGAGCCTGTAATGCATCAAAGTTTGTGCTTATCAGAGAAGCAATGGCAACAGCTGGAAGCGGAATTCTATGGAAATGCAACATACAAAGAAAACTAGAAGTCCCACTGAGTCTGTCCAATGGTTTTTGTATTCCAAATAAATTAAGGTAGTGTGTGAAGTTCTCCCTCCCTTTATCTTTACATTAACCCATTGAGAAGCATTTATCTCTTTGGATTAGAGTTCCCAAAATCCCCCAACCAGCACAGCCACTAACCCATTTAGCCAAGTAGGGCCCCTTCCACACAGCTGAATGAAATCCCACACTTTCTGCTTTGAACTAGAATATATGGCAGTGTGGACTCACATAACCCAGTTCAAAGCAGATATTGTTGGATTTTCTGCCTTGATGTTCTCGGTTATATGGCTGTATGGAAGGTCCATAGGAATGTATGAAATATTAGGAACACAAAAAATACTCCAATGAATATTGTAACATATTTCTCCACTCTATATATCCAAGAATGAAGCAATTTGCAATCAAAAATACATATATTTTAGGCTAACAATGTGTTTCATGGAAAATAGAAAATCACCTAATTAAAACAAATCACTCTAAACAAAGTTCAGGGTGCATACATTTTTATCAATTGCAATGAATTTTTAAAATCTATGTTAAATGTTTTTAATGTTTAAACTTTTTTGTACTGTTGGGGGCATCGAATTGTGCTCTTTTGTAAACCGCCATGAGTCGCCCTCGGGCTGAGAATGGCGGTATAGAAGCATAGTAAATAAATAAATAAATAAATAAAATAGGCAAAGGGGGAATATAGTATTACCCCTTTATCTACAGATTTATGTATCTGTGTTCCAAAAACATACTTTCCCCCCAAAAAAGTGGGCTTCACTATGTCCTTCTGTGTGATTTCACAGTATAATTCTAGCCTATGTCAAAGTACAGGGTTTGCTATAACTGACTGTTTCAATATCCCTAGGAAGTCTCAGAACACATAAATACACCTTTTCCAAAGGATCAATTATTAAAATAAAGTCACATTTGCAATAAGTATGCTCCAAAATACCTATAGACTTTTCCTCAGGAAGATACCCCCGCTCCCCTTGGAATGAGGGTGCCATAGTCTTGGTGGTGGAAAAAGGAGAACATCAACAAAATTGGCATTGATCAATCTGCCTCTTCTTCCTCTGGATCCAGGTTTTGCAGAAACACCAATTGTTTCAACAGAGCATGCCTAGGACTTTGGGTCTTAAATTGTGATTGGCTTCAACACTGCTATCTTCTACGTAGAAGTAACACCCCCTCACTTACATGTTTGCAAATATAACTGAATGCACAGCAGAAGTGACTTGTCTCAGGTCGCTTCTGACATCACAAAAAACCTGAATGCAGTGGAGCTTAGTTCTGATAGGAATGTACTACCTTTGAGGCAAAGGCAGTGTGTAGCATTTGGCATTGGGACCAGGAAAAGAATCAGGTGCCCCATATTTCATGCTTCGTTTAAGCTGAATGTCATGAACTTTAACCCAACAAGCATTCTGGAATGCATTAGAAAACATTTTCCTCCCCACAAAGCAAAATTAGTTCAAACAAGCAATAAAATGTGACATTAAACATTTAATTGAATACTACTCAATTATGGGCAGTTCTAGGTCAGATAGTCTTTGACCTGATAAAGACTTTTTCTCCTTCTAAGCTTCATTTTATTATTTTTTAAAAAGGGCTTCAAACCATCTTATCTTTAGATTGTAATTTCTGGATAAGTAGTTTTTAATAAGCATCTGAGGAACTCTACAAAAATGAGAGGTAGTTTGCCTAATTTTATATTAGTTTATATTACATTGGTACTGACTATGAGAGGAGTATCCTTTTAAATAGTGTAGAGAAATGTTTATTATAGAGTGTTTATTATACTGTATTTAAACTGTATTTATGTATTACATTTATTGCCATGGCCTAGCTGTGAGGGATAGGTTGCCATGGTGACAAGACAAAGCCTCAGAGGAGGTGGGCGGAGCTTAAGGAGGAAAAGGTTTGAAAGTGGCAGTTAAGCTCCAATCCGGTGGAAGAGACCCGGGGAAGAGGAGAGCCAGTTAGGGCTCTGTTGTGAAGCTGTGAGAATTCAGTAGTTCCTAGAATTTGTGAATATTTCTTCAGCAAGAAAGCTGAAGGTGTTACCTTGTTAGATTGCTTAGGTTAAAGGAATCTAACAGAGGGGGTTTTCAGGATTGCCAGTAAGGAAAGACTGGTGATCAGTGGTTTGTTCCGAGTATAGGGCAAACCGTGTGGATATTCACAATAGGGAACTCTGAAGTAGTATAAGCACTTCACTAAAGAAGAAGTTTGTAGAATTGTAACATCAGAAGCCTGTATGTATCTCAAACCAGCCATTTTGTAACATCAAGCCTTGTGTCAAGTTCAAATTCTCAAAACTGCAACAATTACGTTCTGTTAACAATAAAACTTGTTCTCTTTATATTTCAAACCTGCCTCCTCGATTGCTTTCATGCTTGGTGCATTCCACACTACCAAAGTCACCTCACAACACAACTAAAGATAAACAGAGACATAAACCAGCGTCTCTAAACATATTGGTGGCAGCTTAATTGATATCTAAAAGAAGGTTCCTCACAGAATATTGGTGGCATTAAAGAAGATTAATACTTCCTCACATAATTTTGTTGACAAGCGGTGGGATTAGTGCTTCTTTACATAATTTGGTGGCAGACGACGGGATTCGTGTAACAACTAATCGAGTGCCTTAAGTTTAATTTAGGAATAAGTTGTGAGGTAAAAGTTGTTGAAAACATGGCTACCAGGCGGCAGAGAAAGCTGGCTGAGGAAAGAGAGGGAGACCAAGGGGAAAGCTCGAGCTCTGAGTCAGAGACAGAGGCAGTGCCTATGTCAGAAATGGCTTATAAATACAAACTGGAAATGGAGGAAAAACGATTAGAGATGAGACGGTTAGAACTAGAGATGGAGGCAAAACAAAAAGAGAGAGAACTGGAGATGGAAGAAAGACAAAGAGTGAGAGAATTTGAACGGGAGTTAGAATTGAAGAGAATGGAGTTTGAGCTAGAGAAACAAAGATTGGCTTTGTCTCAAACATCCAGTGATGTTCAGGAAGGGAGATCTGGAGGGGATACCCCAGATTTGATGAAGAAATTCCCAAAATATACCAAGGAGGATTGTCCAGAGAAATTCCTAATATCTTTTGAAAGATGTTGTCGTGATTTTGGAGTGGCTAAGGAAAAATGGATGACATACCTTAGGCCACAGATAAGTGGGAAACTTTTGCAGATTTATGGACAGTTGCCTGAAGAATCTTATAGAGACTATGATTTGTTTAAGAAACAGATTCAACAAGAGTTTAGATTGACTCCGGAATATTATAGATTTAAGTTCAGATCGTTGAAGAAAGATAAAACACAAAGTTTTGCTCAGGTGGCCTCTAGATTGTCTCAACTGTTCGATAGTTGGATAAAGACGTCTGAGGTAGAAGATTATCAACAGCTGAGGGAACTTTTGAAATTGGAACAATTTTTCCAATTAGTTCCTTATGAAATTCGTTGGGTGATTCAAGATCGCAAGCCATCCACGATTGTAGAGGCAGCGGGTATGGCAGATCAAATAACAACCTTGAAAGAAGGATTTAAAAGGGAAGATCTGCCAGGGGACAAAAGAACAAACAGGCAGCCATTTTATTCACAACAAAAGCGCCCACAGCAAGAAAAGGGTGCTGACTTAGAAGACACCACCTATAGGAGGCAGAGTGTAATAAGACCAACTGCTCCTGAGGTAAAACGACGGTGCTTTCAATGTGGAGAATGGAATCATTTAAAATATCAATGTCCCCTGTTAAAGAAGGAGAAAACAACCCTCTTTGTGAATAAAATGAAAGAAACACCAAGGGCAGAAGCAGATACTGTTTCAAAGGAGAGTTCAAGCTCAGAGCCTCAAGAGAAACAATGTCTGTTCATCCTGTCAGGCAGCCCATCTAAGGACTACTTAGAAACCATTTCTATTGATCACAAAGACAGGAAAGGACTCAGAGATACAGGTTCCGAAGTATGCATCGCGCACCCTGAAATAATACCTCAGAAATTTCAACAGCCAACCTCTGAAATAAAATTAAAAGGTTTAGGTCCCGCGATCCCGACACCCGTGGTGACCTTGCCAATAGAATATAAAGGATGGAAGGGTATGTGGGATTTTGCAGTCAGTCCTGACATACCATATCAATGTTTAATTGGAAATGATTTGGCTGAGGAGATTAAATTCTGTAAGATGGCGTGCGGGGAGAAAGAATGTAACAATGAAAGCCCTGAACAGAAAGCCCTGTGTTTTGCCATACAACAAGATGGGGACGAGAGTCCAGAAACCAGCGCTACAGTGGCTGAGCTTGTTAAGAAGACGGGAGGAGTTGAGGAGATTCGGCAGGAACAGAGAGCCGATGGATCTCTGAAGCCTCTATTTGCTTTAGCTCAAAACCCCACAGTATTGCCAGAAGAACAGCCCTCCGAGTTTATACTGAAGAATGGTGTCCTATATAGGGAATCCAAAAGTGTAAACTCGACAGAAAGATCAGTGACATGTAGTCAAATTGTAGTGCCTCAAGGTTTTAGAGAACAGCTGATGAGGGTGGCACACGAAAACCCTCAAGGTGGACATTTGGGCATAAGAAAAACCACGAAAAGGATCACTAAAAACTTTTATTGGCCTGGCATGTTCCAGAGGATCAAAGAGTTTTGCCAATCCTGTGACATCTGCCAGAGATTGAGCACTGGAAGGGATAAAGTTAAAGCTCCATTGATCCCTATGCCAATAATTGGGGAACCATTTTACAGAGTAGGCATTGACATTGTAGGTCCTCTCTGTAAACCAAGCAGACGTGGTTACCGTTACATTTTAACCATGATTGACTACGCCACAAGATATCCAGAGGCTGTAGCTCTGACTAACATCGAAACAACTACAATTGCAAATGCCCTGCTGTCCATTTGGGGAAGAACTGGATATCCCAGAGAACTGGTCTCGGACTTGGGAACCCAGTTTACTTCCAAGCTTCTGTCGAAGTTGCTGGAGTTATGTGGAATTAGACACCTGACTTCCACAGCATATCATCCGCAAACAAATGGACTGGTTGAGAATATGAACAAGACTTTAGTCAAAATGATAAAGTCTTACAGTCAGGAAAGGCCTTATGACTGGGACGTCAAGTTACAACAACTGCTGTTCGCCTACAGGACCGTCCCTCATGACAGCACCGGCTACAGTCCATTTGAATTGCTGTATGGAAGGAAAGCTCGTGGTCCGTTAGATCTGTTGAGAGAATATTGGGAAGAAAGTCCGGCGAAGGATCCTGTTCCAGTGATGGAGTATTTAAGAGATCTTCAAGCAACAATGCAGCTGGCTAGAGACGTTGCTCAAGAACATTTGCTTGCGGCTCAGCAGAAACAGAAAGACTATTATGACTCTACTGCTAAGCCAAAGGTCTTCGACATCGGAGATGAAGTTTTATTTTTATCTCCCAACAAGGCCAACAAGCTTCAATTGGATTGGTCTGGACCATGGAAGGTCATCAGAAGACACAACCACATAAACTATGATATTTTTGATGAACAATCCAATGTAGAGAGAAGAGTCCATGTAAATATGTTGAAGCCTTATGTTGTAAGATCTGCAAATGTATGTTTTGTTGTTTCAGAAGAGGAATCCGGTCCCTTTTCTTTTTGGGAGGGTGATCGTGAACAGTTCAGGAATGTAGATCGGGTAGATATGAATGTAGAATTGTCCCTACCTCAGAAAAGAGAGGTTGTAGAGGTTTTAAATAAATATAGGGACATATTTTCGGACTTGCCAGGAAAGGTCCAAGGAGTCCAGCATCGAATAAACACCGGTGATGCTACTCCTATTGTATCTCCACCCTACAGGGTTACGGGGAGAATTAATGAATGTATTGAAAAAGAAATTAGGGAAATGTTGGACCTAGGGATTATTGCTCCATCGGTTAGCTCTTGGGCTTCACCTATAGTTTTAGTGCAGAAGCCTGACAAAACAATTAGGTTTTGTGTAGACTATAGGAGGTTAAATAAAGTGACCCAGACGGACACCTATCCTATGCCACGTTTAGACGATCTACTGGAAAGGATGGGGAAGGCCAACTTTATTAGTAGCATTGATTTGACCAAGGGGTTTTGGCAAGTGCCCATGGCACCACAAGACCGTCACAAGACCGCTTTCCGGACCCAAAATCGATTATTTGAATTTTATGTCCTTCCTTTTGGCCTAAAAAATAGCCCGGCCACATTTCAAAGATTAGTGGACAGTGTTTTGAGTGGACTGGGGTCATTCTGTGTAGCCTATATTGATGATATAGGGATTTTTAGTAATTCATGGAGAGATCACCTTAATCATTTAGATCTGGTGCTAAACAGGTTGAGGGAAGCAGGGTTAACCGTTAAAGCTTCCAAGTGTAGGATAGGATATAAGGTTACCAAATATTTAGGACATTTAGTGGGAGGAGGTCATATTCGACCTGATCCTACTAAAGTGGCAGTTATACACCAGTGGCCAATGCCCAAAACGAAAAAACAGGTTAGGGCATTCCTTGGATTGGCGGGTTACTATCGAAAATTTATCCCATCCTTTAGTAATCTGGCAGCCCCTCTTTCGGATCTTACTAAAAAGAAGAACCCGAACCAGGTAATTTGGACTCCAAATTGTCAGACTGCCATGGATCAATTGAAGAAATCCATTACTTCAGATTCTGTCCTAATGGCACCAGATTTTGACAAGCCCTTTATTTTGACGTGTGATGCTTCAGATACTGGGCTTGGAGCTGTCCTAAGCCAATTGGATGTAGAAGGAGAAGACAGACCCCTATTGTTCTTAAGTAAAAAATGGCATTCTAATGAGTATAGTATGTCAACAATTGAGAAAGAATGCTATGCCATTATCTGGTCAGTCAAGAAACTGAAACCGTATTTGTGGGGTAGGAAATTTACTTTGCAAACAGACCATGCTCCCTTACGATGGCTAGATAATGTAAAAGGTACCAATAACAAACTGTTAAGATGGAGTTTGGGTTTACAAGATTTCATATTTGACATAAAACATGTTTCAGGTAAACAAAATGTAGTTGCGGACGCCTTATCAAGGATTCCATAGGTTAAAGGTTTGTATATATGTATAGTTGAAATGTACCTAACTATGATGCGTTTCCCTTTCAGAATTGATATATGTATATTTATTGTTAAATGTTATGTAGGATTATTTTTGCTATTCTAGGATTAAGAAATGTGCAAAAATATATTTCTGGGGGGGGGGAAGGTGTAGAGAAATGTTTATTATAGAGTGTTTATTATACTGTATTTAAACTGTATTTATGTATTACATTTATTGCCATGGCCTAGCTGTGAGGGATAGGTTGCCATGGTGACAAGACAAAGCCTCAGAGGAGGTGGGCGGAGCTTAAGGAGGAAAAGGTTTGAAAGTGGCAGTTAAGCTCCAGTCCGGTGGAAGAGACCCGGGGAAGAGGAGAGCCAGTTAGGGCTCTGTTGTGAAGCTGTGAGAATTCAGTAGTTCCTAGAATTTGTGAATATTTCTTCAGCAAGAAAGCTGAAGGTGTTACCTTGTTAGATTGCTTAGGTTAAAGGAATCTAACAGAGGGGGTTTTCAGGATTGCCAGTAAGGAAAGACTGGTGATCAGTGGTTTGTTCCGAGTATAGGGCAAACCGTGTGGATATTCACAATAGGGAACTCTGAAGTAGTATAAGCACTTCACTAAAGAAGAAGTTTGTAGAATTGTAACATCAGAAGCCTGTATGTATCTCAAACCAGCCATTTTGTAACATCAAGCCTTGTGTCAAGTTCAAATTCTCAAAACTGCAACAATTACGTTCTGTTAACAATAAAACTTGTTCTCTTTATATTTCAAACCTGCCTCCTCGATTGCTTTCATGCTTGGTGCATTCCACACTACCAAAGTCACCTCACAACACAACTAAAGATAAACAGAGACATAAACCAGCGTCTCTAAACATATTGGTGGCAGCTTAATTGATATCTAAAAGAAGGTTCCTCACAGAATATTGGTGGCATTAAAGAAGATTAATACTTCCTCACATAATTTTGTTGACAAGCGGTGGGATTAGTGCTTCTTTACAAATAGTCTGAGTGTTCCCATGTTTTATTGGTTGTCTGACCCTTTAAAAATAGGATGCACTGCAAAATATCTAAAATAAAATTAATAAATCAGGAGTAGATAGGTAAAGTATGGCCCTCAATGTGTTACTGAGCTGCAATTCCTATGATTCCGCACCACTAGTTGTTTATGGTAAGTCAGGTGTGGTTGTTAACTGCCTTCAACTGTCTTTGACTTATAGTAACTCCGTGAATGGGAGGCCTCCATGTCATCTTATCCTACACTTCCCTGCTCATATCATGCAAACTCAAGGCTGTTGCTTCCTTGATTGAGTCTGCCCATCTGGGATGTGGTCCTCCTTGCCTTCCTCATTACCAAGCATCAATGTCTTTTCTTTTATTGATTTTTCCTTGCATGACATTGGACTGGATGGCCCATGTGGTCTCTTCCAATTCTATGATTCTAGTGATGCATCTCTTCTCATCGAACAGGCAAAATATGACCAGTTTAGTTGTCTTCCCTTCTAGATAAAATTGAATTCTGATATATTCTTGGACCCATTTATTTGTATTTTAAGATCCCATAGTATGTGCATGATTCTTCTCCTCCTTCAATCTTGAATGAGTTGATTTTTTCCTATCATCTTTTTAGTGTCCAGATTTCATTACTATACACAGAAAAGGGAAACACTATAGAATGGACCATGCTACCTTGAACATGTGATTGCATATCTTGAAACTTCAGGATCTGTTTTGGTTTTTTCATAGCTGCTCCCCCAAGTTCTAATCCTTTTTCTGATTTCTTGACTGAAGTCTCCATTCAGATTAATAACTGAGCCAATGTATGGAAAATCCCGACCTCCTTCAATGTCTTCATCATCTAATTTGAAGTTAGGTAAGTCATCTATGGTCATTACTTTGTCTTTGTTTTTATGTTTGACTGTAAAACTGCATTTTCACTTTCTGTCTTTATTTTCCTCCATCTTTGCTATTTTCTATTAATATCATGGTAACATCTCCATAGCTTAGATTGTTGACTTTCATACCTCCAGTTTTTATGCTTCCTTCTTCCGCATTTAATCTTATTTTACAGATGATAATTCTAACATATAAGTTAAACAGAGAGGGTCATAAAATGCAATCTTACCTGATCCCTTGCCAATGGGAAACCATTCTGTTTTTCTTTTTTCTCTACATCACAGTAGCCTCTTATCCTAAGTACAGATTATACAACAGGACAATCAAATGCTGCAACATGCTTGCTCATAGCTTTAAGATCAATCTATCTATTTCTGAGATCTATACAGTCAAGGTTTTGCTATAGTCTGATTTTTCTTTTGAAATCCTTTGACATGCTCCATGGGATATTTATTTATTTATTTATATTCTACCCTAATCTCCCCAGGGGGAATCACAGATATCCTATTACTTAATTCCAAGTATTCAGTTGCCCAAAAACATCTACTCTCCCTTAAAACATCTTGGTTTAAATCATGCTCTCAAGAGACCAAAAATAAAGTAGTTTTTATTAAAATAACATAGTTGGTTTACTCACAAACTTCACGTATTCAGCATACAGACACATTGCATATCAATCCAGTTACAGATCGGATTTGAAGTAGTTTCTCTGTGCGAATAACACAGGGCATCTTTCTTAGAATATGAACAGTCCAAAATCTAAAGAATTTTGGTCTGAGAATCTAATAGAATCTGTTCTGTAAAACATTCTGTTTCTATTGACTTAGAAATGCATACTATTTCTAAAATGGAGTCTGAGTCCTGAAAAGTCCCAGATCTGATCACATGATCTGCAACCCCTACCACAACATAGAGTTAAGGAAAACTGCATACCAATATACACATATAAATTACAGTAAACAATCTGAATTTTACACATAACAAATAACTAGTATAAAAGGCTCATAGAAGGTTTCTATTTCCAATAGCGACTAACATATCTGACAGTCCATTATGTATCCATAAGGCTCTTACAATTTTACCAGAATGGGGGAGGCATACCAAACATATTGATCAAATTAACTCATTAGCATCACTTTGCTTTCATACTAGATCAGTGATTCCCAAACTCTGGTCTTCCAGGTATTTTAAACTTCAACTTCAAAAAGTTTCAGTTGCCTTATCCAATGATAAGGATTCTGGGGGTTGAAGTCCAAAATGCCTGGCAGACCAAAGTTTGGGAAGTACTGTCTTATATTCTAACAAAAATATATAGCTCACTTTCCCAACAGAACAACACACTTTCTTTGTCTGGAATGTGTTCCTTCAAACTTTGACTAAATGGGATTTTGTTGATGAAAATACTAAAGAGCAGGTTTTTCCTGAACTGTTCAGCAATCTAACTTTGCATTGCCTGCTGAAGAATTTTTGGATGGGATTGAAGCAGAGCTAGCCCATGTGCGTAAAGAAAGATACCAAAGATTTTGCTGGGATAAAGTTTTTGAGAGATGGTACTGGAAGAGATTTCTGAGTATGAGGCACTCAAAAAGCTATGCATTCCAATTTCTGCATGAATATCTGACATCCTCTTTTCATTGTCTATGTACATCAGTCAATAAAAGACTAGAACTACTGCCATCACTATTTAAACTTCACAAGGCTGAAAGCTTTGATGAATGCTGTAATGGTGTATGTGCATAAGTATTTGTGTGTGTATTTTGCTTGTTTCTTCCACTGGGAGATCCACTACATACACAGAGAGAAAAACGCCAGCCTCTGAAAATCTCTGAAATATCATCCTATGTTAAGGGATGCTAGTGGAAGGAAACATCACTCCTATGCATGAGGAAGTGTTTTCCATTCACACACGAGCTGCTGGATCCTGGCCATGGTATTTCAAACGTGTCTATGGTCATTATAAGGCTCTGTGCATATAAAGGTTGTCTAAATATGACTTTCTCTGAAATATTCCAGATTTAGAAGAAGGTAATTGAAATTAGAAATGGGCTCATTTTGTTATAGATCTGAATAATTGCTTGCTTTGTTCATAAACTCCAGTCTATCATGGGTGGTAGAATTTGTGCATCATGAATATGTTATGCCAGACTTTAGCCAAAGCCATGACATATCCCAGAAATTAACTAAGGGAAATCTGTTTCTCATTATTCTCTGATGTTCACTGATTTATTTGCTTTCACTAACAAAGAATTTACGTCCTGAACTCAGTATCTACTTAGCATGTAGTTAACCCTTCCAGACTGGGATTCCGTCTCTTTTGTGGTACAGAATGAATGGCCTATATTTTGCTAGCTGATAAAATTTACTGTGTTCTTAACTGAACATTGTTTGCATTGTTTTATAAAAATCTTATAAGCATTAATTTTAAATGTATATTCCTTGTTTAATCTCTGTTCTGTGTATTTTAATATGTATTTTATAGAAATACATTTTGATGTGGAGCTTTTATAGAAATACATTTTGATATGTGTATTTGTGGTATTTTTTCAATGTTTGTGTTATTTTATTGTTCTGTTATCCACCTCAGACCATGAGGAGAGATGGCTAAGAATTATTATTATTATTATTATTATTATTATTATTATTATTATTATTTGATACACAACAAGATTGGTACACAGCAAACAAAATCACTCTGTTGGCTTTTGTATTCAATCACACATCGAACACTTCCCAAGTGCCTAGGACTGTGTGATGTATCGGTGACTAATGTGTGCAGAACCAAGTAGGGTGGCCTTTTGCTGCTGACAGATGGTTATTTTGTCAGTGCGGATTGTTTTTAAGTGCAGACCAAGGTCTTTAGGCACTGCACCCAGTGTGCTGATCACCACTGGGACCACCTTGACTAGCTTGTGCCAGAGTCTTTGCAGTTCGATCTTTAAATCCTTGTACCATGTCAGCTTTTCCAGTTGCTTCTCGTCAATTCTGCTGTCACCTGGGATTGCAACATCAATGATCCACACTTTGTTTTTGTCCCCCCCCCCCCCCCCCCCCACAATCGTGAGGTCAGGAGTATTGTGCTTTAAAACTCCGTCAGTCTGAATTTAGAAGTCCCAGAGTAGTTTGATGTGTTCATTTTCTCTAACTTTTTCAGGCTTGTAATCCCACCAGATTTTTGTCACTGGCAGATGGTATTTGTGGCACAAGTTCCAGTGGATCATCTGAGTGACAGTATTATGCATCTGCTTATGGTCTGTCTGTGCAATCTTCTTGCAGCAGCTGAGGATGTGATCCATCGTTTCATCTGTTTCCCTGCAGAGTGTACACTTGGAATCTGTCGTCGACTTTTCAATTTTGGCTTTGATGGCATTTGTTCTAATGGCTTGTTCTTGGGCTTCCAGAATCAGGCCCTCCAACTTCTTTTTCCAAGTTCCATTTGTGAGCCACATCCATGTTTTTTCCTTGTCAATTTTGCTCTCAATTTTTCCAAGGAACTGTCCATGGAGAGCTTTTATTTGCCAGATTTCTCTTCTGCTTTGCAATGTATTTTTATGGTAATTCACTCTTTGTCTTTTGAACCTTAACAATTATTATTGTTATTGCTATTATTAATGTTGTTGTTGCTGTTGTTGTTATAGGATTCAGAAGCAACTGATTTATTAAAAATACAAAATAAAAAATAAAAAAGTTAGCAGTTTAGTTTTCTCTCTCTCATTGCTAGAATCATTGGTGTCTTCATTTTATTTTAATTAGTAGTATTTGGGAAAAGGCAAAGTTTATTTACAATGCAGTTCTGTATGCAGTTCTTCTATGCCCCTAAATTGTCAAGTTATTCTGGTACATGAGGCAGAAAATCTAAGAAGTAATTATCATATTTTCTGACAAGAAAAATGTAATAATGGCAAAATAAATAACTAGAAAATTTCTACCTGAATTGCCTGCTTCACCTTATCAAAGATTGGGAAGGGGACATGTATATCGCCTTTCTCAAACAAATACACTTGTAAACTAAGTTTTTAAAAAATCAGATTCTGCCCATGTACATTTTGACAGGAAAAACTAAACCTATAAACTTTGAACTGGAAGGATATGCACGAATGCATCCATATTAACATCTAAGAAGTTGCAAGCGGGCACAAGGAGTTGGAAACTAAAACAGTGTGCCTTTCTCATTATTAACTCATTACTTCAATTTTATAAGTTTTGTATATGAATTTGACCAAGAGATGTTTTAAATAACTTAGGGTACAGGAAAAAAATGAATTAAGAATGCTACACTTGATTTTTGTCAAAAGGCCACAAAACAAGAGTACTTAGCAGTTCTGTGCATTTATTTAAATACTAACAACAGAGGTTTCCAATTAGTCTTGCTTAGCTGCTATATCAGTGCCAGATCAGGAGCCCCCAGTGGTGCAGTGGGTTAAACCCCTGTGCCGGCAGGATTGAAGACCGACAGGTCGCAGATTTGAATCTGTGGAGAGGTGGATGAGCTCCTTTTATCAGCTCCAGCTCCTCATGTGTGGACATGAGAGAAGCCTCCCACAAGGATGATAAAACATCAAATCATCCTGCGCAATGTCCTTGCAGATGGCCAATTCTCTCACACCAGAAGTGACTTGCAGTTTCTCAAGTTGCTCCTGACACTACAAAAAAAAGTGCCAGATCAAGAAATTTTGCTGCTTGAGATGATATATTAAATGGACCCAATCAAATTGTTGTTTTGATATGGGAATCAGGCAGGCCCATAAGCTCCTCTTCTCATCAATGGAAATTACAATATAATATACTATAGCTAACCATTAGCTGCTTTGCTATGGCATGCAAAATCTGCTGCTGGAGGTGCCTGTCTACCTCTATCTGCATCATGCAAAGATAGGACAAAATGTGGTCCATGAAATGTCCAAACCACCCACATATATGATCACATAGATAAATAAGCAATTCAAAACAATGTTATACAGCGTATCGTGGGCACCATGTTCAATACCTTCGGGAGTGGAGGCTGAGTATGGAGCTACCTATCAATGCATGGAAGTGGAAGAAGACAACAGAATAGGAAGGACAAGAGACCTCTTCCAGAAAATTAGAAACATTGGAGGTAAATTTCAGGCAAAAATTGGTATGATAAGAAACAAAGATGGCAGGGACCTAACAGAAGCTGAAGAGATCAAGAGAAGGTGGCGAGACTATACAGAAGATCTGTATAGGAAGGATAATAATATTGAGGATAGTTTTGACGGTGTGGTGAATGAATTAGAACCAGACATCCTGAGGAGTGAGGTTGAATGGGCCTTAAGAAGCATTGCTAACAACAAGGCAGCAGGAGATGACGGGATCCCAGCTGAACTGTTTAAAATCTTAAAAGATGATGCTGTCAAGGTGATGCATGCCATTTGCCAGCAAATATGGAAAACACAAGAATGGCCATCAGACTGGAAAAAATCAACTTATATCCCCATACCAAAAAAGGGAAATGCGAAAGACTGCTCAAACTTCCGTACAGTGGCCCTTATTTCTCATGCCAGTAAGGTAATGCTCAAGATCCTGCAAGGAAGACTCCAGCAATACATGGAGCGAGAGTTGCCAGATGTTCAAGCTGGGTTTAGAAAAGGTAGAGGAACGAGAGACCAAATTGCCAATATCCGCTGGATAATGGAGAAAGGCAGGGAGTTTCAGAAAAACATCTACTTCTGCTTCATTGACTATTCTAAAGCCTTTGACTGTGTGGATCATAATAAATTGTGGCAAGTTCTTAGTGGGATGGGCATCCCAAGCCACCTTGTCTCTCTCCTGAGGAATCTGTACAAGGACTAAGTAGCAACAGTCAGAACTGACCATGGAACAACAGACTGGTTCAAGATTGGGAAAGGCGTACGGCAAGGCTGCATCCTCTCACCCAACCTTTTTAACTTGTATGCAGAACACATCATGCGATGTGCGGGGCTTGATGAATGCAAAGCTGGGGTGAAAATTGCTGGAAGAAACATTAACAACCTCAGATATGCAGATGACACCACCCTGATGGCCGAAAGCGAGGAGGAGCTGAGGAGCCTTCTAATCAAGGTGAAAGAAGAAAGCGCAAAAGCCGGGTTGCAGCTAAACGTCAAAAAAACCAAGATTATGGCAAAAAGAATGATTGACAACTGGAAAATAGAGGGAGAAACCGTGGAGGCCGTGACAGACTTTGTATTTCTAGGTGCAAAGATTACTGCAGATGCAGACTGTAGCCAGGAAATCAGAAGACGCTTACTTCTTGGGAGGAGAGCAATGTCCAATCTCGATAAAATAGTCAAGAGTAGAGACATCAGACTGGCAACAAAGATCCGCCTAGTCAAAGCCATGGTATTCCCTGTAGTAACCTACGGATGTGAGAGCTGGACCTTAGGGAAGGCTGAGCGAAGGAAGATAGATGCTTTTGAGCTCTGGTGTTGGAGAAAAGTTCTGAGAGTGCCTTGGACTGCAAGAAGATCCAACCAGTCCATCCTCCAGGAAATAAAGCCCGACTGCTCACTGGAGGGAAAGATACTAGAGACAAAGTTGAAGTACTTTGGCCACATCATGAGGAGACAGGAAAGCCTAGAGAAGACAATTATGCTGGGGAAAGTGGAAGGCAAAAGGAAGAGGGGCCGACCAAGGGCAAGATGGATGGATGGCATCCTTGAAGTGACTGGACTGACCTTGAGGGAGCTGGGGGTGGTAACGGCCGACAGGGAGCTCTGGCGTGGGCTGGTCCATGAGGTCACGAAGAGTCGGAGACGACTGAACGAATGAACAACAACAACAACAACATCTGTGGATTAACACTAAGGCCAAAGGTTATAGTAAAGGTACTAAGATTTGGTGTTTTGGAGATAAGGAAGAAAGCAAAAAGAGAAAAAGAGAAAGATTAGTAATGGCTTTATGATATGCTATACCAATAAATATGTCTTTGGTATCTTTCCATGTTTAAATTCCACTCTTCTCGTCTTTCTTCATATATTGTACCACTATGGAAACCATACATTATGATGCTCTGTTATATTACCCACTCTGGCAAAGGAGATAATTAAAAATATAAATTTTAAAGACAGTGTTTTCCTCCACTGTTATTGATAGAAAATCAATTGCTTCATTTGGGCACATTCATGGTTTATACATTTTGATTCAAGTGTCAAAAAATGAAAACAGATGCAGGACTACCCTTTGGGGAAAAAAGAATAGTTTCCCTTGTATTCCGTTCTGTTACCATCAACTGAATTGACTGATATTTGTAAAATTTGTCAAATGCAAAAGAAAGCACAGAACTCTGGGAAATGTAGTTTGGGAAGGCGAGGAGCCCTATGCCAGAGAATTCAAAAAGCCCTGCCCTAAACTACATTTCCCAGAATTGTGTTCAGCATCAGAAAGTCCCAATCAGGACAGGGGAGAGATTTGTCCCTCCATAGCAGCAGCCAGACAGAGTTCCAATAAATTGTTGAATCTGCAAAGAAGAGGACTGACTGATACTTTCAGTAAGTAATCTCTGTGCTGGGCTGAAAGTTAATATATGAGAGACATTCAATGAGATGGCTGTTCTGACTTTAAAAAAAAGTTTTTGTCAATTTTGTTTTTTAAAAAATCCCTAAAATCAGTAGATGTATGAATATTTCTGAAAGTTGGGAGGAATGATCCCCTGTTGGCTTGTGTCATTGTATAGAAAATTCAAGGTGGTAGGTCTTGTAATTTTTTAATAATTTTTTTATAAAAAACTTTGAAAATTCCTCAAAAATCTGTGGATAAGTGAAACATTCTGAAACTTGATGGGCTAAATGTGTCCCACTATTGTAGCAAATTTCACCCCAATAGCTGTAAAAATGAGGAAGAAGGGAGCCCCTGAAGTTTTCCAACTTGAGCAATCACTATAACAAAAAAGTAACGAAGTTGCGTTACTCTCTGTATAACAAAATGTTCAGTAACAATACTTAAGAAACATTTTAGAAATGAAACGCCAGCACCCCCTAATTTTGTAATGAGTTTTGAAATTTTTTTTCATTGATCACTTTTACAGTCCTCAAAGCACTTTGCTTTAAAATGTGCTTGAAAAGTGGTAATTTTTCTACTCTAATCAGAACAGCTAATTGTAGAGTCAATGTAGGCTTTTTGTGTTTGCTTCCAATTTGGTCACATTTGCATTTTGTTCCTTAGCTAGATGTTGTCTCTGTTCCCTAGCTCAGTGTTGAGGGTTTGAGGATGCTTTTCTTCACCAACTGCTATGTTTGCGCTCTACTCTCTTTTGTAGATGACGGGCCCACATTTCTTGTCCTTCCCTTTTTTATGCATGCTTGACATTCTTGTGGTTTGGACAAAACCAGCTATGCCCTTCCTTCTCAATTTGTTCCTTCTCCAACTCTAGTGTCTTCAGCACTTCCAAGCTGTACACCAGGTAATGATGAATTGCTATGTCTCCGCCACTGAAATACTTTCATTCTTCTAGATGTGCACAATAGCCAGTAAATGAACACTCATTTATTTTACATTGGGCTCCTGCCACAGGGAAAGAATAATACTTTACACACACTGATAAAGTCATGTAAAGCTCTTATATTGTGATTACAGTACTTAATAAACAGTCATGCGATACATGATCACATTCTCTGCATGCCAGGAATGAACTATTAGCAGAATAAATAATGGAGGGGGAAGGGGCTGATGATGATTTATTTCATTTTTATTCCACCTTTCTTTCAATAACAAGATTCCAGGCAGCTAACAAAATATTTAGAGACAATACATGTTCAAACAATACCACACCTCATTAAAGGGCCACTGCATTTCATTTCTAAAGGTCTGACAGCGTAAAAATATTTTAACTTGCTGAGGGAAGGACAGCAAGGACACAACCATCCTGGCCTTCCTAGGGAGAACGTTCCAGATGCTTGGAGCAACCACTAAGAAGACTCTGCTCCTTCTTTCCACCAAATGAGCCTGAGACAATAGACAGAGAAAAGGGCTTCTTCAAAAGATCTCACTGCTTAAATAGCCTCATAAAAATATGCAGCAAGGATGGGAAAGCTTTGTTCTTCCAAATGATTTGGATGAGACCTCCTGTAATCCATTATAATTAGCTATGCCAGATGAGGCCTTGGGGAATTGAAATCAGGAGAAATAAACATTACCTATCTTGGCACGACAAATATGCAGAAATGCAGAAGTGTGGATGACAACATATTAGGGCTACATAACTTACCCTGCCAAGTGCATGCATATGATTACTTATGCATGGTCATCAGTCAAATATGGCAAAACCACTGCATATATTGCAAGGTCCACCTGACACTGCAGAAACATAAGCACTATCAAAGGATGTGGCAGACCAAAATCCTTGACTGATGATGAGTTCCCATTTTGGTGACTCACAAGTTTTGTGGGGCCTTAATACCATAAAGGCACCTAATCCTATGTTATCTTGGAAGCTAAGCAGGGTGAGCCCTGCTTAGTACTTGGATGATCCCTATTAATACCAGGTGCTATAAACTATCTTCAGAGAAGGAAACTGGCAACCCATTTTTGAGTATTCATTTTTCAAGAAAGCACAGTGGAATTCATGGGATCACCATAAGTTGACAGGCAATTTGAAGTCACATACACCCAGAGACCTGCTGTACTCCAATGCTGTTGCTGATTTCATTGAGAATAGACTGTTTTCACATCTCCTGGAATGAGAAATGTGATCTCCAGACACTCCCCTCATGCAATTCAGTGTATGGGAAATTCATGGATTCCTGAACATAGACATTACTTACCACTCCCATCACGTTGGGGCATTTTGCCCCTTTGCAGCACTTTGGGGACGTGGCCTGCCAAATGCCATTACAAGGTGCTCAGCAGACCCGCCCCATTTACCCTCCAAGTGCCGAGGATGCATATTTTTTTTGGCGTTGCCATCATTTCCCCCATGTGATGGGAACAGAGCCCCTTGTCCCATTGTCCGTATCTGATGAAGGAAGAAGGGAGGACATGCGGGATGCCACGAGGCACTCTGCATGCCTGCCAGCAAAATAGGACGGCCCAAGGGGAAGTGTGAAGAGGTCCATAAATTACATGGGAAAGTGACTGAGGCAGCCGTTTCTTTAATTTTGTCAAGTCATTCTACCTTTAAAAAGTTAAAACAAACAATGAAATGAGAAAGAAAGTGGTGATCATCTGTTTTTCACTTGTGACTTCTCTATTTCTATTATTTCAGATTACTGTTTACAAAATTCAGCTAGAATGTGAATTTCTTTCGAAACTCCTTTTGAACACTTTGAAACAGCTTTCAATAAAACAATGATGTCTTGATCTACTATTATACTGTTGCTTTTTTGTGTATTCTTTCTGTCAAAATTTTTGGATCCTCCCAACCCACACACATAGAAATAAAACTTTCTCTGCACTATAAAGGAAATATTATAATTTTGCTAAGAAGAAGTTTCCCAATATTGATGTCAAAGCAATGCAGTGTTTTTTTCCTTGTGATCAGGACTCCAGTTGCTAGCAATTAGTCCAGACTAGGTGGTAATTATGTCCTTTCTGAAGAATCATGTGGTTTCTTGCTTGACTTTCATTTTAATATGAACCATGGATTTTAGTACAAAGCATAAGGGATTTTCAGCTTTTGGGCCCCATAAACAAATGGCTTACTGCTAAAATATGTAGTTGACTTTGTTACAGAATAATTAGAAAAAGAATAATCCTTGCACAAAGATGTCATGGTCAAAAAGGATTCCAACCATTAATGGTCAACCTTTTTGGATTCCTCCAAAATACTGAAAATTGAAATTTACTAAGCCAGCGGATCTTAAGGTGCGTTCCGCAGAGCCTTTGGAGCTCTGAGAAGCATACTGGGGGCTCTGCACTTCCTTTCCCTTCCTCCTCCTCCCTCTCCAAGCATGCATGGCAGGGGTTTCCCCTTCTCTTTGCTCCACCTCCAAGTGCACATTGTGATGGCTTTCCTGCTGTCAGGGAGGGAATGGATGAAAGAGGGAATGAGTGCAGGCCCAGAAAGGAAGATATCTCATGAAGTTTTTGTCAAAAGTTTTTAAAACATCCCTAAAATTTGTAGATATATGAATATTTCTGAAAATTGTGGGGAACGATGCCCTGTTTATTATTTATTTATTTGTGGTATTTTTATACCGACCTTCTCTACCCCAAAGGGGACTCAGGGTGGCTCAAAGTGTTGGCAGTAATCCAATGCCATCGATAAAAAAAAACCAATATAAAACATCAAAACTGACCCTCCCTGATAAAATATTAAACATTATTAAACACAGCACATAAAATCACATATCACACAAAGATATAGCCATTGTCCATAAACAGTCCTAGATCATTGCACTTTGAATTTTCACTTTAACTTTAAATATTACTTTGATGGGCCAAATGTTTGGTTCCACAGCCAGGTCTTTAGCTGTCGTGTAAAGGTCAGGTGAGAGGGGGCCGACCTGATCCCACTCAGGAGAGAGTTCCACAGCCATGGGGCCACCACTGAGAAGGCCCTGTCCCCTGTTCCCACCAGCTGCAACTGTGAGGCCGGTGGGGCTGAGAGCAGGACCTCTCCTGCTCATAGTTCATGGTTCATAGAAGAAGATACGTTTGGACAGGTAAGTTGGATCAGAGACATTTAAGACTTTATAGGCTAAAGCCAGCACTTTGAATCATGCTCGGTTGTTAATAGGCAGTGAGTGGAGTTGCTGCAACAGGAGGGTTGAATGCTCCCTGTGCGACGCCTCAGTTAACAACATGGCTGCAGCGGATTGGGCTATTCGTAGCTTCCGAACAGTCCTTGAAGACAACCCCATGTAGAATGCATTGCAGAAGTCTAAACAGAATGTAACAAGAATGTGGACTACCATGGCCAAGTTATCTTCTGTCATTGCATAGAAAATTCAAGGAGATAACTCTTGTGGGGTTTTTTTAAGTTTATAAAAAAATGGAAATTCCCTAAAAATTCACAGATAAATGAAATATTCTGAAACTTGGTGGGCTTACAGTGATAACTGTGTTCTAATATTGTAGCGAGTTTCACCCCAATAACTGCAAAAATGGAGGAGAAAGGAGTCCTTTAAGTTTCACCAATTATAGTAATTATGCACCATTACTATAACAAAAAAAGAAACAAAATTTTTCCTAACTTTACTTTAGAAACACTTTAGAAACGAAATGCCAGTGCCCTCTAATTTTGTAATGACTTTTCAAAAAAAATTCATCCTATTGGACACTGGGGTCCTCTTGGAGGTGGCTCCTCCAATCAGCTTGAATCCGACTGGTGACCGTCACCCAGAGGAACCTTTCATTATCATCCCCAAGAATGTGGAACAACCTGCTGGAAAAGCTCCAGAATTTAAAACATAGCTGAAGACCTATCTCTTCTGACAGGCCTGCCCACTTAGTTTTAACTATAACTTTTAAATTACATTCTAAGTTTATTGTGTTTTAACTTTTGTCTCAGGTATTTTTAATATGTTTATGTTTTAATACATGCCTTCATGGTTGCATTTTAAATATGTTTTGAGATTTTATAGATGTATTTAACTGGGTTGTGCCCCACCTTGAACTGAAAGGAGACACCGGTAATAAATAATTACTATTTTACTGACACGAAAGCACAGTACGTCACAGCAAACAAGATCTATATGCTGGATTTCATATCAAAAAATCACAAGTTGAACACTTCCCAAGCGTCTAGGACTGTGTGATGTATTTTCAAATGATGATGATGATGATTATTATTAATTTTATTAATAATTATTATTATTTTATTAATAATTATTATTTTATTAATAATAATTTATTATTATTATTATTATTATTATTATTATTATTATTATTATTATTTGAAACACAACAAGATGAGTCCACAGCAGACACTCTGCTGGCTGTTGAATTGGATCACACGTCAGACACTTCCCAAGTGTCTAGGACTGTGTGATGTATCGGGGAATAATGCATGCAGATCTCAGTAAGGTGGCCTTCTGCAGCTGGCAGATGGTAATTTTGTCAGTGCCAATTGTGTTTAAGTGCAGGCCAAGGTCCTTAGGCACTGCACCCAGTGTGCCGATCACCACTGGGACCATTATTAATATTATTAGTAGTAGTATTTTCCCTGTGCTGCAGAGTACAGGAAAGGGGGGGGGGGGTTAGCAGCACTAACTGATGTGGATAGCTGGACCAGGTCAAATTAGAACCGGTCCAGCTGTCCAGACCAACCCCAAAATGTTGGGTTTCTCCAGAATTTCAGGGAAACTCCAGAACATTAATTGACTCTGTGTAAAAACAGGCCAATCAGTGTTACCATGTATTAGGGGTCAAAACTCCATGAATGTTGAGCCATTGTCCATGAGCAACCTCTGTCTTGATTTTGGGTTTTGTGGTCAATGTAGATAGGCCGAGTAGATAGGCCGAGTAGCTAATGTAGATAGGCCGAGTAGCACTTATTCTTCTGACACTAAAACTTTACACACTGGCCTATGTTGCTCTCCAAAGGAAAAGAAAAAAGAAAGAAAGAAAAGGACATATCCAGGGACAAGCTATTCTCCTACATTCAGTTTAAAAAAAAACTCATGTTCTTTCTATCCCAAATATTAAGAATTTTATGGTTATCAGTAAATTAGTATTTAAAATGAACTGAAATGAAATTCTGTCACATCCCAACAACTAGTGAACTGCACAATTCCGAAGTCTCCAAAATGACCTCAAGTTTGCAGGTGCTTTCAAAGCAATTCTGATTTTATCTCTTTTGCAGCGGATGTTTGCTATTCTTCTCCAGTCAACCAAGGCCGGAGATTCAGGAGCATAAGTGGTTGGCACTGATTCCAATCGCTTTAACCATATGCAACGAGGGCTGTCAGGACTCATTGCTTCAATGAAGAGTGGCATATGGTACAGTTCCGTGTCAGCATCCTTCATATGGAACCCTTTAAACATTCTTAAAAGATCCACTGGGGCTTCTAATTATTGTGAAACATCTCCTGGCAGAACCATTCCTGCCCTTGCAAGAATGCGCTGTAAAAATAATTAGATGATGAGATTTAGATCAAAACCGCTAACTGGTGATTTAAGAGTTTTGCTTGTTCCACATATATGGAACTCAAGGAAATGAAACGCTGAAAAAATGTCTTCACATGAAAGGAGAATAATCTCAGTGTGGTTCCCATTTTGAGGGAGAGGGGAGACCCAAAATACACCCCCAGCTGTTAATATTTTGTTTCCTGTGGTTAACTAAGAGGAGAGAGATTTCCCCCCAAGCCCACCCCAACCCCTTTCTGCAAAATGCAAGGGAGAGGAAGACAGCATTTGAGAATCTCTCCATTTTGAGAAAGCCCTGCTATTAAAAGACCACTTGAGGAGCTTGCTTTAATCAAGCTTAAAACTTTTCTTTTCTAAGCAGATCACATTTTATAGACGTCATGGGCGAGGCAACATGTAGTCAATTAGATGACATCACTTTCACAAAAGGAACAGAACATCTTTATTCAATCAACAACAAAACAAGCCCCATTAGAAGCTCAAGCAATTAGAAAAAAGGAAAGACACGTTGAAAGAAAATAATAGATAAGATAGTCGTTTAAAGAAATACAAAATCAACAGTAAAGCCACCGTGAGGAAAGTGGCCAGAGTGTGACCCAGAAGGAGTTTCCAGAGTGCACTTGACAATTACAGAAATGTCACTTTAATTCTCAGGGCTCCGGGGATTTGTAGTTTACTGACATCCTTTGAATTCTCTGTAAGACAGGTCTAGTCCTGAACTACATTTTAAAGTTATCCTGATGAAAGAGCATTGATGATTCAATCCTTTTAATTTTGTCAGTAAAGATATCAGAGAAAAATGAGAATATCAGTCCATTGATCGATCTTAATTATTATAAGCATAAATCAAAATACAATACACCAAAAATGTAAAATAATAATAAATACCACCCAACCGAATATACTGGATAGGATCCCAATCTGAGTGTACCACTGAGCTGCGCCTCTAAGGAAACGTTTCAGCAGCAAACAATACAATCAGAAGATCAGAGTACAATATAGATCAACGTATTTGTCACATTGGCAAGTAAGTAGATGACTTTGGAAGCTCTTTAGAAGCTCTGGCAAGACAAAACCACTTCTACTGTCATCTTGTTATAAGCATGTAGCATAATGTTTGCAATTTAGACTAATGAGCTTCTCAAGAAGAACAACGCAAAAAAGGCCAATGGGATTTTGGCCTACATAAATAGTATAATGTCTAGATCCAGGGAAATTATGCTACCCCTCTATTCTGCCTTGGTTAGACCACACCTGGAATATTGTGTCCAATTATGGACTCCACAATTGAAGAGAGATATTGATAAGCTGGAATATGTCCAGAGGAGGGTGACTAAAATGATCAAGGGTCTGGAGAACAAGCCCTATGAGGAGCAGCTTCAAGAGCTGGGCATGTTTAGCCTGAAGATGAGAAGACTAAGAGGAGACATGAAGAAGTCATAGGGAGGAGGGATCAAGCTTGTTTTCTGCTGCCCTGGAGACTAGTACATGGAACAATGGCTTCAAACTACAAGGAGATTCCATCTGAACATTAAGAAGAACTTCCTGACTGTGAGAGCTGTTCAGCAGTGGAACTCTCTGCCCCGGAATGTGGTGGAGGCTCCTCCTTTGGAGGCTTTTAAACAGGGGCTGGATAGCCATCTGTCAGGGATGCTTTAAATGTGATTTTCCTGCTTCTTGGCAGGGGATTGGACTGGATGACCTATGAGGTCTCTTCCAATTCAATGATTCAATGATTCTAATGCAATTCTTAAAAAAATACATTATAAACCCTGTCCTTGAAGAACTAGTAACTACAATTTCATCTACCCACCTCTGACAAAATACAGTCTTTCTAGGAATTTTCTAGGTTCTTCAAAGTGATTCTATAATGACTTCCAGTTGAAGGCACTCATTTCAATATGGTTCACTTTTATCCATGGTTTCTTATTTCCATGGTAAGTTTAGAAATGTATCTCCCATGGAAACAGGGATCATATTGTATAATGAAATATTTTCTATACAGAAACATTGCTATAAGAGAAACAGTGTAGGTGAACTGAATGTATATTTTCTGGAAATATCATAGAATTATAGCAATTTTAAATATTTCTTTCAAAATATAAGTATGTAACCAGAAAAAGTAAAATAGTTGCAACCAGAGGTGTCACTGCAGTTGATATCACCCATTGCATAAGCAGGTGACACAAGGAAAAAAATGATACATTTGTGCTAAAATACTGCATGTGAGGAAGATACACCCCAAAACACACCCACACACCACACATCTCCCTCCCTCATACCACTCATGTCCCTCCCAATGGCCTTGCAAATGTGTGGGTGGCAGCTTCCTGGATGCCCTGCAACAGAAGAGAAAACAAGATATGGGAGGAGCACTCAGCATATGTTGCCTTAAGGTTGGAGTCTTGTGGAAAGGGAAGGAGACAAAGAGACTGTTAAACCCACCCGCCCCCTCTCCCCATTGCTTCTGTTAACCACCTTGGCAACCAGACTGTCTCCTACCCACCATTTTGGAGTCCAGTGTCACTGCTTCTTTCTGAAACCCTGTCATGATAGGAACTGGTGCATTATTTGGGATGAATAAGTTATATCCATTGCAATGAGTCTACTTCTGTTGGATTTAGCCCTAATTCTATATTGCTCTGTTAATACAGGGGTGCATCTACACTGCAGAATTAATGCAGATGGATACCATTTTAACTTCCATGGTTCAGTGGGATCATGGGAGTTGGAGTTTGGTGAGGCACCAGCAGTACTTTGCAGAGAGAGCTAGCAACACCAACTCACCTCATTCCATAACAATGAGTCACAGCATGAAGGCATGACAGTTAAACCGGTGTCAAACTGCATTGACTCTATAATGTAGACACACCCTAGGAGGATGGAGTGGTTGCTTCTTCAGAAGCTTTGGACTACTGCCTAGATATTGGGAACTTTAAAACATCTGAAGGGCAAAAGGTTTCTCGTTGCTGAATTGGGTCATCTCATTTACTGGTGATATTTTATTATTTCCACACTTCTAAAGATTGAGGGGAAATGATTTATTAAAAACATACACATTGAAATGCACTTACTTATAGTGAATTCTAACATGAGATTAAACTAGAGTAAACTCAACCAAAAGTGTATCTACACTGTAGAATTTTAACGCAGTTTGACACAACATTAACTAGATGCCATGGAATCATGGGAGTTCTAGATGTTAGACTTCTTGGCTCATTAAAGCCCATAATCCATGGTTTTCAAAGTGATGTTAAATTGCATTAATTCTACAATATAGATGTACTCAAAGTTATGTAAGGCAGCTGCTTCAGTGACATACCGCAAAAGCAATTAACTATATTATTTACTGATGTGAAAACAAATAATGTAGTGCATGTACTAATCCAAAAGATACTGTTGCCAGGTTTACCTAGCCCTTTTGTATATACAATTCTTTTTTTTGGACATGTCTTGGAGCTGGATAACTTTGCACTGTAGGTGGAAAAGTAATATTTATCCAACCTCCTGCACCAACTTCATTTAAGTTGTTTTTTCTGAACTGAAAACTCATTTGTTCAAGTCAAAGGAAAAGATTTAGCTGCACGGTTTGTTGTCTGTGCAATAACTATCTTCTAAAAGAAACACTGATTGTTTAAGTTTACAAAGCAGTGAACACATAATGACTGAAGGAATATTTTCACAAGTATGCCTTGAATTTTCTAATACAGAAGTGGACCCTGGGCCCCTGAGTCTCAAGGCAACATAGTACTTCTAAAAATCATGAACTCATCTGGAAGTCAGAGATCCAGGTTCCTTTCTGCCCATCATTTTGTTTGCTGACCATGTGTAAGTCAGTGTCTCAAATTCACACACACATTTATGAATCTGGGATATGATTTTCTTTGTGGATAAATTAGGGTCTCTGGACTCTGTACAGATGCTACAATAATCAGCAAATCATTTGAGAAGTTTTTCTTTAATGTGTTTCAAATGAAAAGAGTTAATCAGTAGCAAGAATACTATATTTCATCTCATCATAGTCGCACTTGAATCTCTTTTCTAATCGAAAAAGGGGGATGCAATCATTATGCAATGAAAAAAAAATCTGCCTTTGATTGTCAAAGGCTTTCATGGCCGGAATCATAGCCATATAGCCTGAAAAAACTACAATAACCCTGCCTTTGATTCTCCAATTCTTTGTTTGTTTGTTTGTTTGTTTTAATAAATAAACTGCTTTACCTTAAGACAGGAGGAGGAAGAGGTATGATTCAGCTTCAATCTGCCTTTTCTCAGAGAAAGGAAGGAGGGAAAATTCCCTTTTCCTTCTGAAATGGAACTCTTTGGAGAAAAGAGGGAAGATCTGGATTCCAGATACCTTCATTTTAGGTTTTTTAAGCTGCCTTGCCCTAGAGGAAGAAGAAAAGAGGGAAAGCAGAGCTCCAGAGACCTATGTTTCATAATTTTTAAACTGCCTTGCCTTTGAAGAAAGAAGGAAGGAGGGTGAAATCAGCCCCAAATGACTCTGCGACTATTGTGCAAGGAACACAAAAATACCAATTTTGCCACCCAAAAAATGGGAGTGCAACTACTATGTGGTAGCAACTATTATGCTATGAAATACAGATAGTTAAGAAAGCAAAGTCTCAGAAAAACTCTGCCTGGATCTAGCTTTTAGGAATTCAAAGGAAAAATGCTAGCCCATATTGCCACTATAACTTTCACGGGAAGTTGGAAACAACTTGAAGTTGCATATCAACAGTAAGAATACACACACACAAAAAGGAAACAGTCTATAAAGTCTGTAAGGGCCTTAATAGTGGACACTATGTTCTACTATCTTGTCTAATTTTTCCTCCATCCCCACTTCTCTGATGATCTGGGTCTTCTCTTTACTTCCTCATATCTCCTTGCCCTCCTTCTTCATTATTTTTCATTTCCCCTTCTGTCTCAACATTGCCAAGCTGTGCTCGTTATCTTCCATTTCCTTCTCTCTTTCTACACTCATGATAATATTTATGGCCTCATCACATGGGGCAATCAAAGTGTTCTAGGATGCTTCTGCCCTGGTTCACCCATGGAGCCCCACACTGCCCATAAAATGACATACAGTGACTCCCGGTGGGGCTCCATGGGTGAACTGTCGCAGCAGCGTCCCACCTCCAACATGGAAGGCACCATGTGTTCCATAAGGAACAACTGGGCTTTTGCGCAGTGGTTATGCTTCTCCACCTGGAATGCGGAAGCATCAGCTAGCAGCTGGGGTGCTGGAATTTCCCCCCTGCCGCTCCTCTGCCACAATGGTTCATCGCAGAAGCTGACCATGTGATTTTCTTTTGTTGTGTCAGGAGCAACTTGAGAAACTGCAAGTCGCTTCTGGTGTGAGAGAATTGGCCGTCTGCAAGGATGTTGCCCAGGGGATGCCTGGATGATTTGATATTTTTTATCATCCTTGTGGGAGGCTTCTCTCATGTCCCCGCATGAGGAGCTGGAGTTGATAGAGGGAGCTCATCCGCCTCTCCCCAGATTCGAACCTGCGACCTGTTAGTCTTCAGTCCTGCTGGCACAGGGGTTTGACCCACTGCTCCACCGGGGGCTCCATGTGATGAGGTCCTTAGACTGTGTTTTGAGGTGAATATGGGAGTAAGGCCAAAGTGTTTTGTTGGCATATTGCTTCAAGCAACTGAGATACTGTTCAATGATAATTCTATTTTTCAAAGATAAACACTTCCCCCTTTGCTTTCACTATGAACTTTCAGTAGAGGTACATTGGACTGTAGAAGGAATAGTCTTTTAATTCATCATTCATCTGTACACTTTCTTTTCCCACTCTTTGTCTTTCCTCTGATATTTCAGTATCAGAATCAGGGTTCTATCCAATTATCTCTGCCTTCAAAAGGCATATACTAAACAAATCTCCTTGGAAGATATGGGAGACCATCAAGAACAGGGATCCTCAAACTTTTTAAACAGAGGGTCAGGTCAAACTGTTGGAGGGCCAGATTATAATTTGAAAAAAAACATGAATGAATTCCTATGCACACTGCACATATATTATATGTAGTGCAAACAACGCTTAAAAACAATAGAATAATTAAAATGAAGAACAATTTTAACAAATATAAATTAATTACTTTTTCAATAGAAAGTGTGGGCCTACTTTTGGCTGATGGGATAGGATTGTTGTTGTTGTTGTTGTTGTTGTGTGCTTTCAAGTCGTTTCAGACTTAGGTTGACCCTGAGCAAGGGCCGGGTAATTGACCTTGGAGGGCCTCATTCGGCCCCCGGGCCTTAGTTTGAGGACCCCTAATCCAGAACAATAACCATGCAGTGGGGTGCAGGGAAAGGGGCAAGGAAGACTTCCTCATCCAAAATTGGATGTAACCCACTGTTAGACAAGTTCACTATCGGAACTATACAATGAAGTATAAAGATTTCCACTTAAGTCTGATTGGATTATTTGGTTTTATGACACTAGATAGTTCTGAGAGTTCTGAACTTTAGTGAACCCTTGAATACTGAACCTGATAATATTTTGCAGAGAAAAATATCACAAATATGCAAAAGGACACTTGACATGATGAATGAAGGCCGATTATTCCCATCAGGCCAGTGGAAATGGAAAAACAAGGTGATAAGTTTGAAGTGCAGCTGGAGAAACATAAGATTAAATATTATATAAGAACCTGATAGACAGGCGGAGAATAAGGCTGCTGAACAGATTGCCAAAAGAGCCTGAGAATTTCCATTGCTTCTGACATTCAAGGCTGGGCCACCCATCTGCCTAGAAACTGGAATGATTTACTAATCAGACATCATCTGTCCTGCCACGATGCAGAGGAAGAGACTCGGTGGTGGACCAGTAGCTACTGTTCCAGCTTTACTGACTTTGTGATTCACGGGAATAATAAGTCATTGGAGAAAAACACTTGGAAAAAATAAGTATTTCCAGTGTATTGATTTCAAAATTTAGCTCTCTGACTCTTTGCTGTACTTGTTGAGTCATAAATATCATTGGGAGAATATTTACAGAGGACAGAAGCTGAAGGGTGGGTTTCACATTAAAACTTCCCCTGTAGAGAAGCCAGCAAGCTGATATCTAAATATGGGTCCAAAAAACTTAACTTTCCCATTCATGGGGAAAGCAAGTAAATGTGGAAGGAAAGATTTAGAAATCCAGAGCTGGGTTATGTGTCATACAGCATTGAAGGTTTCGTTTAGTAATGTTTCCTTGAAGCCGATTTTAAAATCTTCCTGCCAGCTTGCACGCCACTGAGCTAACCAGGGATAACCCTTGCAGAGAGATTTCAAGGAGAGGGCCAATCTCCTTCCATTGGTAAAACTGACTCTTGGCTATCACATTAAAACTTGATTCCGGAATTATTGTCTTGGCTTCATTTAAAATGAGACTTATCCAAATCAGTTATGAGGGTAATCACATCAGGAGAACAAAAAGTCCCCACTCAGTCTCTTTTAGACAAGAACATAGACTGTTTTCTCACTCTGCTTGGTCTATACCACCAATTGAAACTGGCAAGATATGTGAGACTGCTTACACCTGCCATTGTGATGCCATTTGCCAACATGCTGCTACATGCCAATCTGCATGTAGTTGTCATCTATGGGATGACAAAACACCAATATCATCCAGTATGCCACAAGGCACCTATAGTAGAAAATGTCAGTCCCCTTGGACATTGCATGGGAAATTTGACACAATGGGATCTTCCAGACTTTAGTCTGGGGAAGAAGTGGTTAAGGTGATGGTAGGGATAACCTGGTAGGCTTAGGTTTTGCAGCAGTCAAACCAGGGAAGTAGCTAAGGGGAGGGAAGGATTTCTCTCAATATGAATTTTGCTCCCCTTAAAAGTGAAGGTGTCCTTCACTCTGAATTTTCTAGCATTGCCATAGATTTTTTTCCATGATAGATGTGGCTTGAGAAACTGCAAGTCACTTCTGGTGTGAGAGAATTGACCATCTGCAAGTTCAGATTTTCATGTTCAGGTATTAAAATTCACAACACAGTGTCATCATTTGTCTTAAAACACTTTTGAGAACTTTTCTTTTCCAAGGGATGAAATGATCAGCTATTTCATTTCAAACCATTTGACAAATCTGTCTCTGCCAGTAGAGACGAGAAGTGACACAAGATTGAAAGAGCTTTCAAACCTCCACAGCAATATTTCAAAGTAACAGTTTATTCAATTAGCGATAGAACATTTAAAAACAGACAATATTTTCAAAGTATCATAGCAACAGGTGACTGAAATATTGCCCAGAACGCTGAGAAAAGAGTTTGCCAAATAGGCTGAATTCTAGCGATATCTTTCATATAGCAATGGAATAAAATCTAATATTGTTTTGGACGAGTTGCAATGGATTACATCATGACATGAAATACTTTATGCATTTTTAACTATAGGTGATGCGTACACAGGATAAGATATATTTTTCTCCCATGGTGCATCATATATTGACATACAGAGACACAGGGAAAACTATATCAGCATCATTCCAATTATAGTCCTGAAGAGAGTTGAGATTCCAGCTCATTAAAGACTGATGTTGCACATTTCTCCTCTGTGGAGGAAGTGAATCAACAGAGATGAGTTTCATCAGGCAATGGGGACCACAAATGTGAAAATCTCTCCATCTTGACTTCATTTTCCCAATCCCACCTGCATTTTCCTCTTGTTCTCATTTCACATCAGGTTGTAAAACCTGGTGTTTTCACTGCAACACATTTATTTTAAAAATGCATATCCTAACTTCACTCCATTTTTCCCCACTGATCAGAGTAGTGCTATTCAAAATGATTCCCTGGATTGATGCCAGTCCCTGAATCATTGGTTGCTGGTCTTTGGTAAGTTTCCAGGAAAAAAAGAATGATGTATCCAGTGGGGACCAGTTTAATGTAGGCACATTGGGAACAAATCTGCTGGTCCCCACCTGAGAAACACTGGATTAAAGTGCCTTTCTAAGTCTTTTTATTACATTGTAATGTGCACATATTAAAAATGTAATTCTTAAGTTACACAACCTGTTCTCATTGACTGGATGCATTTTTTATTTAAACACATATTGGTGCTCATCTTTAAAACATACACATTGTGCCATTTGTACTTTATGTCTTGGAAATCCCTTATAAAGGTCACAAATGTGTTCATACTTGAAATGAAGTGTATTCATTCTCACAACTTTGGCAATGAGAAAGTAATGCCTTTGTTTGGATTTTGGAGGCCAGCAAAATACTCTTGAGTTTCTGCTTATTTCCCAGGCATTAACAGGTCACACCTTGATTAGCATTTCATTAGCCATCAAATAGATTGAAGTACTTCGGCCACATCATGAGAAGACAGGAAAGCTTAGAGAAGACAATTATGCTGTGGAAAATGGAAGGAAAGAGGAAGAGGGGCCGACCAAGGTCAAGATGGATGGATGGCATCCTTGAAGTGACTGGATTGACCTTGAAGGAGCTGAGGGCGGTGATGGCCAGCAGGGAGCTCTAGTGTGGACTGGTCCATGAGGTCACAAAGAGTCAGAAACGACTGAACGAATGAACAACAACAGCCATCAAATGCTAATCAAAGTGCCCAATTGAAACATTCACACCTAGTTCCAATGACAAGAGTTCTTTCTCCCACCCTAGATCTTGCACAGATATATAAACCCAATTTTCCTAGTTTCCACAAACCTCACAACCACTGAGGATGCTTGCCACAGATGCAGGCAAAACGTCAGGAGGGAATGCTTCTAGAACATGGCCATACAGCCCGAAAAACCTACAACATCCCAGTTTCTGCATATTATTGATGGAAACAACATTCAAGCATGCTTCAAAGGATGGACCTGCTTTCCCCATGCAGCTCATACCCAGGATAGGGGGGGAGTTATGATCATGCCAACAGTAATTACATAGGGGTATTGACTATAAAGACATTACAGATGAATACATCTAGGCAATTGTTCCTTACTCCCAATTGCTACTTAATCATGATTGCAACACCCCATCTATTTTACCTGGCAAGTAGTTTCACAGGGAGAAGAAGGTCCATAGTGCTGGTGATGGAGACACGAAAGAATGATGTTTCTGAAAGGTTTGAGGGCTAGGTGGATTTGAAGAAGTTACATAAGTAAGCATACTTAATTAGGTAGCTAATAGAGATAATTTGGATGCATAGCTTCAGAGATTTGTGGATGAAAAATGCGTGAAAAATATATGTTCTGTACAAAATAAAACGTTGCAACATTCTTGAAAAATGACACCACCCCCACCACCCCAATGCACATGTTTTGAAAAAAAATCTATGAACTTTTCAAAAACTCTTACAATGTTTTCTATAAATCAGAAAACTTTTGAACACATCTGTTGTTACACTGAGAGCAAGGTGATCACAAGTTACGATCTTTAGATCAAATTGATACGATCAAGAAATAAAGCTTTGATGGTGGTGATGAGGACTGAGTAGGACTGATGGAATGTTGCTGGCAAGAATCTGTGATCAGCAGCAAGGTGCCATGGCACAGAGCTGTTTGTGCCCAACTTTGCACCCTTTCAGTGTGTCTTCAAGAGAAGGAGTAGATACTGTCCTATTGCCACTTCTACATACAGCAGCTGGTGGCAGGGTGGATAGATCCTGATTTTGTCTCAGGCAGTAAATATATCAGACTAGCCATCATTGCTAAGACTTGTTCCCTTTCCTTGAGACATGGGTTTGTTCTACCTTCCCAGAATGTGAAAAAGAAACAAAAAATGGAGTAAAGTCTTCCAACGACCTCATCAGACAGGGCTAGATTTGGTGGCAAACACTGAGATAGTTCTGGTCACCCACAGAGTCAGCTGGATTCATTTACACAACATCGTGCCAGCTCTATGGGTGCAGAGGAGCAGAACCAGAGTGCCACTGCCACCCAAAGAACACAGGAGGCTTGCTTCCCATGTTGCCAAAATGTAACGGGAGCAGCCACAAGCACCACGCATGCTCCACGTCTCCCCCCATGGAATTGCTCTCCCAGCAGACAATTTGAGGCAAGGCAAGGCAAGGTGTAGATTGCCAGATTTTCCATGCCTTGCAGCAAAGAGGAGAGGTGCCAGCAGCTGCTGGCGAACATGTGAAAAGGTTGCAAGTAGTGCACAATATGGCAAGGGTGATATGAAAAGCACACACTGGCTCATTGGGCAGGAAATGGGAGAGTGTGTGTTGGGTTATATAATGGTAAAGTAGGGTGGCATGTTTATTTCAAAGCTGCAGAACATGCAAGTTGTGTTGTTGCCCTGAAGAGGGCTCAGTAATACCCAGTGAAAGCATGATGCAATGGAAACAAAGTTAAACTCTTACGAAATTTGCTATCACAAGATGCACTTATGGCTGTGTACTTGTTTGGCTTTAAGAGAATACTGACTACATGACAAATGGAGCCATCAATGATATTATGATGGCTATGCACTGCTTCTAGGAACTGAAGTGAAATGCCCTGCTGTGCCAATTTATGTTGAGACCAGGATGGAGAATAATTTATGTCAATATTTGATTGATCTAACTCAACAATTGTCTTTTTATGCTCTTATTTGGTCATTTGGCACTGCTGGATCATTCTGCGTGTGTGGAAACTCTATGGCATACTGTTACTATCTTTCCTTCAAACTTCACCGACTCATATGGTATGTGGCCCCAAAGTTACTTGTAGCTCAAGGGTGGGCACCTAAAGAGCGGGTGATGGCCAAAATATAGTCAATTTCCACTGGATTATTTCATCTGGAAAGGTTTGGGAGGACAGTGCAGGGCAATGGGAATCAAGCTTACATCTTTTTAATGGTGTTTCTGACTGATTTTTTTTTCCAAAATGGAAATTTGGAGGCTAGTTTCAGCCCACAAGTTGTACTTTCCCACTCCTACTATAAACCCAAGAATCATAGTAGCTATTAATGATGACAGGAATTTTTTTCCTGCCATTATTTCATTTATTATTGACTGGACAAACTACCCTGAACTCTTTTTCACCATCAGAAGTGAATTAGACTAGGTATCATCTCACATCTTGGTGTTCTTCCATCACTATGAACAAAATTCTTGTGCATGGAGCTAAAGGCTATTACTTCCTGTCATCACCCACCCAATTCAATGTATTTCAATTAAGATGATATTTGACACTGGCCAAAACTTCATAATATTTTGGGTACTGGATACCTAAAGCTGAAGTCCAGGAAAATATTTCCAATGATTTCATTTCCCATTGACCTCAAAGAATTTTGCATCAGGCCATCTATGACCTACTCCCTTGGTATAAAATCAGACTGATAATTGTATCAATTTATCTCCTGTAAGTTAGCTGCCTTATTTCCATATCACGTAATCAGTTTGTGAGGCAAAGGACTCAAGATGACTATATGGAGCTTAGCTGAGACAATGCCAAAGTATTTCTGTAATGACATTTTTTGTCATAATTCTTATTTCATCTTTCCAAAAACAATTAAATAAAATTGCTAGTTAAAACAGGTTCATGTTTAGAACAGCACAGCAAAGAAACTCTGTATGCTCCACAATTAAAACAATTGCATGTTGTGGTTTATTGCCAGCTTTTTGTCATCCTACTTTAATTTTGCTTTCTTGGTTACACGATACCTCAAATGGGACATGGGTTTAACTTCTGATGTTGAAAAGCAACTTCTAAAGAATATTCATAACATCTGTATTATTCAAGGCACAACTTCGCATCGGAGCACAATCCCTTTCTCCAAACGAAAACAAGAAGAAAAAGAACAAAGACTCTTGTGGTACTTTAAAGATTAACAGATTTGTGGTAGCATCAGATGCATTCTTCTGATGACCCCAGTGCTAATGAGGGCCAGCTCTGTCCATAAGCAGAGTAAGGCAGCTAATACTAGAGCATCACCAGAGAGATACTGGGAGACTACATGGACCAGAAAACCTGCCTCGTACCCCCTAGGCTAGTATGCCACCCTCTGGTGTGGTGGAGAATGTTTTCCCAATGTTGGTTTAAAATCCAACTACCCATTTGTTCAGCTTCTGTTCTGAACAGATTTTTTCAGAGTGGAGACAATTTGTCTTTGCCTTCAAACAGAAGAATGGCTTGAGCTAAAACTAATCCACATCCGTTTGTATGACGAAAAATGTTATTACTTAAAGTACCTGGAGGCTGCTGCTCTTTTTAAGTATACATTCCTATATAAATGTTCACCAACATTTCAGAATAAGATTTTATAGAATGCAGTACCCTACCTCTCAACTCAAAGGCATTGATCATACGCATGTGTTCTAAGAAATTGGTCTAATTCCTATTTCCACTTGACACATATGGTGTTGGCTTTAAGCATATGGCATTAGTAGCAAGAAATATCTGCAGCATGGTGAATTATTTTTACCAGAGCTTGAAAAAGGTATGTTTTGGACAACAGCTTCCATGATCTCTCAGTCTTTAATTCCCACCCACATCTCTGAGTCAACATTGTCACAAGAAAGGTGGAATTATGGTCTTACATATCAGTGACACTGTGAGGTGTTCTAACTTTTCAAGAACAAAAAGAAAGCAGAGTTTTCATGGAACAACCTATACTTTCCTGAATCACCTTACTGGGCTTATAGAATTCCCATCCTATGGTAGATGCACACTGGAGAAGAGAGGGTGACACAGGATTAAAATGGAAAGAGTCTGCGAGGAAAGGCAGGTGTTGTCTGAACTATATCAAGAAAATGGGAAATATAATCAGCCTTCCACAACTGGGGTTTTCACTTGATTATTCTTGGATCTGATTAATATGATCCCTCTATGAATGTCTAGGCCCTCCAAAGCAACTCTATGGTCAATGTACAAAATCTTATGACACCAACTTTGTTCTCTTGTGACCTTATCACAAACAATTTGCCACACGTCAAGGTGACAGACTTAGGACCTCTTCACACTGCCATTTTGGAAAATGCTGTTTTGCCAGCAGTCACCGGTGAAAGGAAAGGTGCATGAAGCACCACTCAAGACTTGGCACCCTGCCCCCATCAGATGGGAGAAAATGTAGCAACGCACATTTCCCTTCTGACCTTTTCCCCATCCTTTTTTTTCCATGGTGATGAAGGAAGCACTTTCTGGCACTTCCCCTCCATTTTGGGAGGAATGTGGGTGGGGCTTGCCATGTGTCATCTGATGGTATTTGGTAGGCCCTGTCCAAGCTGCAAATAAGAGTAGCAAAATTGGGGTATTTTTGCCCCATGTGAATGTATGGTCAATAAGAGTGGCAAAATTGGGGTATTTTGCCCCATGTGAAGAGATCCTCACCCTTTTTTGTAGTAAATGTGCATAGGATTGCAGCCTACATCACGCTAATCTTCCATGATGTTTTTCACCCATTAACAGCTTCTCAAGTTGCTCCTGACACAAAAAAACAAAAACAGGTTTACTCATTAATTTTAACTATTTAACCAAATCCCCAAGCTAAGTCTATGAGAAGCAAAAAATAAATTGATTTAATTAAGTCTATATAAAATATAGAATGAACCATACTATTTAAATTATTTTGTGTTGTGGAATTACTCTTCATGATTCGCTAAGTAAACCAAGTAAAAAAAGTTTACAGCTAGCTCTGGACAGGGAGCTAGGGAGCCATAATCTGTACAGTGGATGTTCTAAGGTCACAGGGAGATGTCAAAATGCATTTATCACATGAGTTTGCGGTATTTAGCATGCATGACAGGGATCATCATGACAGGAAAGAACTATGGAATCTAATGGGTTTAAATCAAGGGTCAGGTAACCATTTCACTACTTGAGAATCTCATTTCTTCCAGGATAAGAAGAGAGTAATGCTAGCTGAAAACAGGGCCAAAGTGAAATGTGGATGGGTTTGAGTTATGCTTATCTCTATTCCTGTCCAGAAGATTTACAAAGGAGGCATGTATCATTTTGGCCAGTGGTTTAAATTAATCCCTCACAGAAGGCTTTTCAAATTACATCAAGGGTCATGGATTCCCCACTTCAGCTTAAATTTGCATCCCCAAATGACCTAGCAGTAAGAGACCTCCTCAAATGTTTATCCTAGAATATTCCTCATTTATCAAAGAAAGGGGAGAATGACAGACTTATTGACCATGCCCAAACTGTTATTTTGGATTGTTCAGTGTGAAAACGACTTGTTCTGTCCTTTCATGGTATGAGAAAATGCCAATGCATTCTTTCCCACTATCACTGTGTTTGGCTTCATTGGGGTTGCTTCCCATTTTTGCCTTCTTGCATTTGAAACAATATAATTTACACCACCCAGTTTACTCTGCCTCTTGTCTGTACTCTCTAAACCTAAACTTTCCCCATGGTTCCTCTGGGCATTCATTGTTAACCATTACATGGAATTGGACTCTTGTCCTACTCCATTTATTTTAAATATAAATATTAAAAAGTTTTAAAAAGCCAGAGTACAGAGAACAAAGTACAGTGTTACTCTTTGAGAAGGGTTTACGATCTCAATGTCCTCCCAGCACAACCATCAGAAATGGTCTGGTGTTTTCCTGCTGGAGATAACCAAGGGAATCCCCAAGGAAGGTGTGATGAACCATAACCACATCAGCCACATTATGCACCCAGTATTGCAACTGAGAGTCACTATAGTGTAGTGTTTGATTCAGGCCCGTAGCCAGGATTTCGTTTCGGGGAGGGGGGCTGAATTTTTTTCAGGGGGGGTTTCGGGGGGGGCTGAGTTTCGGGGGGGGCTGAGTCTGAGTGAAAGAGGGTCTAGCCTAGCAAACCTTTTGTATCATTACCCCAATACCCCCATGCATATGGGATATATTGAGTATGGCGATCAGATCATGATATGAATAAACATAACAGTTTAAATAATGCACCATTAAGGCCTTTTCGCGAACCACCATGAAAATTTGGGGGGGGGGGCTGAAGCCCCCCGAGCCCCCCCCCCCCCCCCAGCTACATGCCTGGTTTGATTCTGGAGGCCAGGGTTTCCATTCAACCATGGAAACTCACTTGGTGATCTTGAACAACCTACAATCTCTCAGCCTCAAAGCAAAGGCAAACCCCGCTCTGAACAAATCTTCCTGATAGGTTCACCATAGGGTTGTGATAAGTTTGAAATCACTTGGAGGCATGCACCAACATTGCAGCAAAGCAGAAGAAGACATTCATGCTTAATGCGGTGACTAAACCACAGTGGAATAGGGCTTCTTTAATGGATTATTTCAAGTAGGAAAATAATAGATTTTAAAGAGCAGTACAGCATAATTTAACAGCAGAAGAGTCACAACGTCATGCAATAGGCTACAGACAAAGATGGGACTGATGCAATGCAATTAAGGTACAACAGTGTTGTGGGATAAGCTTAAGTCACTCTGATCTGGGCACAAAAGGAACAGATATGTAGAATTAGCAAAGTGGGTGGCCATTTTCATGGTCACCCCTCTTTGTATTTTAGAAATTCCTAGAATTTGAATCATGTTTTCTTTGAAAGGAAATATATTTGAGATGGCAAAAATAAATTTTAATACTGAATGTGATTTTAAAACTTAATGTAATTTTAATAGTTTAATATATATTAATTTTAATTCAATTGATCACAATAAAAATATTCATTTTTTTAATTCAATCGATTTTAAGTTTATTGTTTGTATATGTTAAGGCATGGAATAACTGCCATATGTAAACCACCTTGAGTTCCCCTTGGGGTAGAGAAAGGCAGGGTAAATAGGGCAAATCAATCAATCAATCAATCAATTAATTAATTAACTAGTGCCTATATATTATTTTAAAAAACAGCACCAGTTTACAGATTAATCTGAAACCTATATGTCCTCTCAGACTTAAAAATGAAATGAAATGCTTGCTTAAAACTATATTACCCTAAACTCGTCAGAAAAAAAGTTTTCCCCAGTAGTCAGACACAATTTTCTGAGAAAATTAAAAAAAACTGATTTTTTTATGCCACTGCTTAAAAGTTTTAGCCCAAACTGGTATCACAATTTACCCCCAAAAAGGTTTTATTCGATTTAATAATAACAGCAACAAAAGTTGTCAACTTCTAAACATAAAATAATATTTTGCAAGAAGGAATCACATGCACTTAAGCATTCAATGAAATTGATACTTGATGCAGAAATATAGAAGACTACAATGCTATTCCCTAAAAGAAATGGGGAAAATGCTGGGGAAAATAGAAGCAAAGTTTATTGAATAGTCTATTGACCGCATGAACATTAAAAACAAAAACAGAAACATGCACAAACAGACAACAATCACCATCCCAAGACCCCCACAACAGCGAACCAACACACATTCAAACCTGAGGCAGGACACAAACGGGGACTTCAGGATGAATACACTGGCCAAGACCCCTTGTGCACAATGGGTTAAATGCACATCATCCATCACAGTTGATGATTTCTAATTTAATTGGCCTTCCTGAATTCACATCAGTTCCAATTAGGAGATGATCACAAAACTACCTTGAAGACATGAAATGATGTATGTGACCAGGCCCGGTGGCTCACAGCCATATAATGCATCACATGTCACCAATACCTACTTTGTTCTTCTCACTTTGGACCTCACAGAATGATAAGAAAGGAATCGTGTTCTAACTCAGAAGTAAAACTGTTGCATGATTATAACCCTAACAACCTCCTCCTAATGAGGCATCCTGCAGATAGAAGGAAGAAAGTGCTTTGATCTGTCAGAGTAAGGAAGCCAAATCAACCACAGTTTTGTGGAAAGGAATCTGATTAGAGCTGCTCTCCCAGTAATCAAAGTCATAAGCTACCAGTTGAATCATTTGTGAAATTCAGACAAGATTAGGTACTTGCCTGATCAGTGATTTCAATCAATACATGATAGAAAGTGAGATGATAGCAAAATAAAATAAAATATTTCTTTTTCTGGCATGTTTTAAAGATTAAATTATTATTTAAAAACAAAATAATTGCTGGTCAAGACTTTGATAGTCTGCATCCATCGCTTCAATGCTGGTGGTCTTTGCTTCTTCCAGCAGGCTGACGTTTGTCCACTTGTCTTCCCAAGAGATTTTCAGGATTTTTCAGAGGCAACGCTGATGGAATCGTTCTAGGAGTTGCATGTGATGTCTGTAGATCTGGTTACATTGTCTGGATGCCCGACCATCTTCTCCCAAAGCAGTTGCTCCACTCCGAACTCAAGAACAGAAAACGGAATGTTGGTGGACAGGAAAAGAGACTTAAAGATGGGCTCAAAGCCAACCTTAAAAACTGTGGCATAGACACTGAGAACTGGGATGCTCTTACTCTTGAGCACTCCAGCTGGATGTCAGCTGTGACAAGCAATGCTCTAGAATTTGAAGAGGCACGAATGGAGGGCGAAAGAGAGAAATGTGCCAAGAGGAAGGCGCATCAAGCCAACCCCGACCAGGACCATCTTCCACCTGGAAACCAATGCCCTCACTGTGGGAGAAGATGCAGATCAAGAATAGGGCTCCACAATAACCCACGAACCCACCCCAGTACACCAATCTTGGAAGACAATCCTACTTGGACAATGAGGGATCACCTAAGTAAGTAAGTAAGTAAGTAAGTAAGTAAGTAAGTAAATAAGTCTGCATCATGCAGACTTCTGTCCTTTAGTATTTACACCAAAACCTACTTTTGAGCATGATTCTAATAAAGCAGCAAACCTTTGGTCTCAAACCATCACTCAAGACAGCAAGTGATGTTTATACTCCCATATTCCCTAACCAGCATGGTCAGGAAATATGGTAACACCTCGAAAACCATAGGTTGACCTCCATAAAACATTCCCGCTGAAATAAGCAAGGGAAGGAGGGAAGGAAGGAAGGAAGGAAGGAAGGAAGGAAGGAAGGAAGGAAGGCAGTTAATTCATAGGTCGCAGGTTCGAATCCGGGGAGAGGCGGATGAGCTCTCTCTATCAGCTCCAGCTCCTCATGCGGGGACATGAGAGAAGCCTCCCACAAGGATGATAAAAACATCAAATCATCCAGGCATCCCCTGGGCAATGTCCTTGCAGACGGCCAATTCTCTCACACCAGGAGTCACTCTTGACACAACAAAAAAAAATTCATAGGAAAGAAAGAATGAAAGAGAGAAGGCAGTTAATTCTTTGCACAGTCCTATAAAAGTCTCCCCAATAGTAAGATCTGAATTAATAATGGTCCTATATTCTGAAGCAAATTTCTTGGGGACTGCAGTCTCATTCTCTCTACTTAAGGTGGATTACAGCTCCAAACTATGGACATGCTGGTTGGGTTGGTGGGAGGTGTAATCTAACACATTGTAGAATTTTTCAAGACAATTTTTGAAGATTTCTATGATTATTAACATAAAGGATTAATTCTCATTTGAAGGACTGTATCTCTCTGTTTTTGTCTGTTAGAACTTCTGGAGAGGGCCTTCTCTGTCCCACTAACCTCTCAAACACAGCTGGTGGGAACATGGGATTTCTGTTAATGCAAGTATATAGTCTTCTCGGTGACTGCTCCCAGACTCTGGAATTCCTTGCCTGAAGAGGCCTGGATGCCCCTATCCCTGCTTTCATAGGAAGGTGAAAATGTACCTTTGTCACTGGACATTTAAGGAATTATGAGATGTGGGCTGCTGCAGATGATGTGATTGACATTTTGGGGTGACTATGTATTTTAAAGTATTTTAATATTTTTATGTTTAATAATTTTGTGGCATAATGGATTTAATTCCATTTTAGTGCATTTACATTGTTTTAAATTCACATTGTGTCATATTTATTGTTAGCCATGTTCAGTTCTTATATTGGAAGAAAGGTAGAATAAAATTAAAGTTAATAAATATAAATAAATAAATAATCTGCCAAGCATGGATATAATGTATAATTAAATTTACCAAACTACGGAAAGAAACATTATTTCCATCCCACTCTTTCTCTCCTTGACGGTTTTTGTAAAACACATGAAACAGATTTGTAGAGGTGGGAAGATCAAATGGCTTGTTTTAAAACTGTCACTATTATTTGCACTCAACTGGAAGCCACTGATAAGAGTATCAGCATCTAGCAGGAAAAAGAAAGAAAGGGGGAAAGATAGGGGACGGGAAAGAAGAAATCTAGCAGTTTTTCTTGTCATAAACGATTTGTCTCCTCCAAGATATAACCTTGAGATTTTAATTAAATACCACTAAATACCAGCATTTAAGGATGTTTGCCACCTTGATAATAGTCTATTAAATGAATGGTGCTGTAAAACTGTAGATTGTTTGCTCTGGCTGAACACTGTGCAGGTCCTCCCCCTTTCTCTGCCCCCAGAGCTTGGATCTTCTGAACATCTGGCTATGTTTTTAGAAAGATGGATAGTAGGAAAACCCAGGCCTTATCTTCTGATAAGCTCTTCTGCTTGAAAGACTTGCAGCCAAAAGACAGAAACAAGATATTTCACACTACATGACTCATGCTGTGTTCAAATATTCCACTACTAATGAATATATATCATGGTCATTTAGTGTTTTGTAGTGCACAACATTGCATTACATTGCATTATATTATGGTGAATAATGGAAAATTGCTAAAATACATTAGATGATTTGCTTCCTTGCTTGTATTGTGTTGCATTGATGCGTATGTATGCAAATAGAAACACATAGATGAATCTGACCATCTTTGTTTCTTGGAGTTTCTTTCTCTGTGTTTGGCTTTTTGTTCGTTCGTTTGTTTTCAAATTATTTTGTCCTGAACTTTAAAATTTTATTGTAGTCATTAAGTTCTTTATATTCTTTACTTTGGGAATTTTCCCATCTTAACTTTTGTTTTTCTCTCTGTGTGTGTTTTGTTTTAAAGTCATTTTGTCCTGAACTTTGAGACTTTCTTTTCATTATTAGGTGATTAGTTTGATTTTCATTTTGGTAAGATTTGGTCCATTGGTGCTAATGGTGTAACTTGCAAGACTATCTTTCCATCATTTTTATGGCTATCAGGATGAAACATGCTTTTACAAATAACATTTAAAAAACCCAAAAAGAGATATCCCCTTGGATTTCTCCACAGTGACAAAACAGAAGTAGGGCATAATTCCTGCCAAGTTTCAGAAAGACCTGCTCATCCACTGATTTTTAGAAAATGTTTCCAATTTAAGTGCCTTGGGCTCATCACACTATCAGGATGAAACTTGCCACACTTGTAGGTCACATTTACAACTGCAAGCCTGCCAAGTTTGAGAACATTTCACTAATACACTGTTTTTTGAGAAAATTGTGAAAGCTTTTACCAATACCATTTTTTTAAACCCACAAGAGGGGTTTCTGGGATTTGAAGTCCAAACCAGCACATGCTACAAGACGGGAGGAGAATGGACAGAACCAGGCCTATGATTGGCTGAGAAACATGAAGCAGCAGTGTGGCTCTGCTTGCTGTTCAGCCCCATAGCCCCCACCACAGAGAGATTGCTACTTGTGCTTACACAACAAACCAATGATCAAAATACTAATTGTGAAAAATAAGACAGAATCAACTAATCTTTCCTGAATTTAGCTGAAAGATTTGGTGGCTCATGTTTCACTCCAGTAAAGGCTTTAGAGGGTGTCCTTCCTGGTTCATATTCAGCAGTTTGGCTGCGAAATCACTGAAATTATCTGAAATCCAAATTGAGCAACAGAATTTTGCACATTCTTAGAGGATAGATATGAAATCATCTTCATTTCTCTGGATTTGGCAAATTGTAGTAGGGTTCCTACTTCTTGTTGCATCAGAAATTGCTTACTGGAAAAAATGGGATAATCAATTAGAGGTATCCTGATCAACAGAGGAACAGATCCCATTGACTGCAGTGGCTGCTTTCCAGTATGTGGTGATTGCAGGAATCAGGGTAAGACTCACCATAAGTATAAGGCTTGAACATCCTTAATTTCAGGTAATTACATTAACCCATGGATAAGTCAAGTCAGGTTTGTTTGGATTAAAGTTTTGACTAAAATATCTAGACATATATGGATATATGGATATATGGATATATGGATATATATATATATATATATATATATATATATATGACAATATATTTGAACTGGTAGGTTAATTTGACACTTGTTTGGGGGCAGAAAATAATGTTAAGGTAAGAAGGTTTTATATAGGAAATATATGCTGGGAAGGTGGAGAGAGAGACCTTCATTACCCTCCTTTCACAATTAGGAACTAATGAAAATGTCAGCTGAAAAGAGAGGGCTTAATTTTCCAAAGGTAATAAAAATAGTATGTTAAATGATCCCATGGCCATATCATTTCTCTCAATTTCCACCTAATTTATGGGATGGATTTTTTTTGTTTCACTAATTCATTCATATTTTCCCCACCCATTTATAGTATATTATGAAAATAGCAACATACAGCTATCATCTATTTCCTAAATTGTTATATACATCTTCCTCTTGCATGGGAATACATATAGATAAATCCATGTTCTGTTAAACTGCTTGTTTAATTTCAGCAAGTCTGCTGGTCTCTAGCAAAATCCTTCATGGTCAGGTCAAATATTTTGACCCATGCCTCACTAAGCAGTAGTAGCTCTTTACCACCTTAAGGTTTTGTTCTCTCTTCCTTCCTTCCTTCCTTCCTTCCTTCCTTCCTTCCTTCCTTCCTTCCTTCCTTGTACACTACTTCATCAGTGGACATTTGATCAAAAGTGTATGGCTATCTTCTCTAAATGCTGAAGTCTTTCATGCCTTGATAGTTGAAGGGGAAACCTCTGGGCTGTAACAAACAGGCTTTGTGGCTTCTGAAGATTCCAGCAAGATCTTAGGCAAATCTTCTAATCTCCATGACTGCAATATAAAGATACTGAAATTTGTAGAGGGGAGTGGAAAGGCAAAATGCATGGTTGGGACCTGGACAATTTCAACTTTACACATTTTTGGCAGGATGATACCAAATGTTTGATATCACTGTCTGCGTTTTTTAAAAAAAAGTAAAATAGGGGAAGCATTACATTTCAATGTGTTGTTCTCTACACTGTTTGCTCATGTTTTCCAGCCTGAGATATTTTATACACTTGGACATCTTTAAAAAAAATGAGCCAAAGAAGGTAATTTGTACCGATTATTTCTAGATTGAGCACATAGATCATGTGTGAAAGGAAGAAGATAGCCCATACATATGTATGTATTTAGCAGATATCTTGCTTCTGAACTTCACAATCATTTTAAGGAATTTGTTTTAATATTAAACCATTATCAAGTTATTGCTTTTCATTTGGAATCATAGAATCCTAGAGTTAGAAGAGACCTCGTGGGCCATCTAGTGCAGCCCCTTGCCAAAATGCAGGAAAATCACATTCAAAGCACCCCTGATAGATAGTATCCAGTGTCTGCTAAAAGCCTTCAAAGAAGGTGCTTCTGTCTGGAACAGAGAGTTCTACTGCTGAACAGCTCTCACGTAAGGAAGGTCTTTCTAATGTTCAGATGGAAGCCAATGTTCCACATCCTAGTCTCCAGGGCAGCAGAAAACAAGCTTCTCCCTCCTCCCTATGACTTCCCCTCACATATTTATACATGGCCCTCATCATGTCTCCTCTCAGCCTTCTCTTCTGCAAGCTAAACATGCCCAGATCTTTAAGCCGCTCCTCATAGGTCTTGTTCTCCAGACCCTTGATCATTTTAGTCACCCTCCTCTGGACACATTCCAGCTTGTCAACATCTCCCTTCCATTGCGGTACCCAGAGGTGTATAGACAATCAGCAGAACGATATTAGAAGCAAAGATTTTAGGAATAGGCACCAAATACATTTTTATTAGCCCAACTAGTTAGTTTAATTAAACAAGTTAAGAGTTCAAACAACTTTCCCTATTGAACACAGCAATTCTCATATTAGGGATGGATATAAAACAAGATTATCATATGTACTTTGTTAGTTAAGGGAAGTTTGGGGGCCAAAATTCTAGATTTTGGTTTGACGCATGGATAATTTGAAGGTAATTCTGTAGAGCCAGGACAGGGTCAGTGTTATCACAGGGAGCCAATTGCCTCCTGGCAGTGCTGTCATTTTCTCATGTGGGCATTCAAAAAGGCCTAAAGCAGCATCAGTGTAGAGAAAATAGAAGGGTTTAGTGCTTATTTTATGATGTATATATTCAGTGTTATCATATTTATTTACTGTATTGTGTTTTACTTAACTTACTATACGGAGTGTAATCAAGTTTTGCCAAGTCTTTGTGATTGGTTTGGTATTGTGATATGGCCTAAGGGCTAATCAATAAAATTTACTACTTAACCTTCTTCTGAAAGAGTGTGACTTAACCAAGGTCACTGAAAGTGTTTCCATGGTTGAACAAAGATTTCGCCTCCAAAGTCATATTCCAATGCTCAAACCATGATTATTTTAGGAGCTCTTGCATTTTGCCACTCTTCTCAGAGAAGGGGATGCTTCTGTTTTTGATAAGAGTTAAGATACATTACTCACATTGACCTGTACATTAGTTGATCCAGGTTTGGGGGGTTGATTCTTTTGATTAAAACTTCTAGACTAGTACATATAGTAATCATTATCACATTAATTCAAAATGATATTTTATATTTGGAAAAGAGGTCAGATTTGGATCTTGTGAAGGAGCATGGCATATTTTCCAACATCTGGCATGTAAATAAATGTGCCTGTGTGTGGCTATTTAAAATGCCAGATATTTGTGGTCTTTATGAGGGTGTGTTAGCAATGTAATCCATGCAATAGCTGTGAAATGCCGTTGTCATACATATAAAAGAAGAGAGAAGGGAGTCATTACATCATTACAGTGTTACTGTTGTTTTCCCTCAGTCCCTCATGCATGTCAACATCTAGTCAAAACTATGCCTCTGTTATGTTGCTGTCACAATGATGGGAGGCCTGCAAGAACAGCAGACCAGCATGTGTTTCCTGAAGGATGCATAAAACCACAGTTTTATTTATTCAACAGGACATGCCAAACTGTGGAGGTAGACACACAAGTGTTTTTAATGCACTATTGATGTGAACAGTATGCATAGCCATGCTGTCTTTACTACATCTGATGGAACATAGCCAGCAATTTGCTTTGGTATCACAGATATATGTGTGGTATCCCAGTGCCTAGAATCATAAATAAACAATGCAAATACACAGAAAATTTAGGAGATCTATTAAAAAACAACTGGGGGAGAAAAGGGATTGTGTTCTGATCTCGGTAACATGTTTTGCTATCTGTGAGGCTCACCATACCATCAATATGGCTTTTCCTACAACACCAGATACCAGGTTGGGGGGGGGGGGTTATTTGGGGATGAAGCATTGAAGGAAATGTATTGTCAAAGGCTTTCATGGCCAGAATTGCTGGGTTGTTGTAGGTTTTTTTGGGCTATATGGCCATGTTCTAGAGGCATTCTCTCCTGATGTTTCGCCTGCATCTATGGCAATCATCCTCGGAGGTAGTGATGTCTGTTGGAACTAGGAAAATGGGTTTATATATCTGTGGAATGACCAGTCCGACACGGTGGTTGTTAGAGTGGTCCAGCATTTCTGTGTTCACTACACAGAGAAGCCATTGAAATCCACAAGGATGTGGACAATTTCAACGGAAAGGAGGAAGCCATGAAAATGAACAAAATTGGGCTAACAAAATTTTAAAAAACTTTAAAATTACAACAGCAAAACAACAGAGAAGAAACGATCAAGGACATCTAACCACCTCTCAACAAAAGATTGCCCCAGGCACTGCCAGGCCTTCACATCCTAGCTCCAACAGACAAGAGTCCTTTGTCCCACCCTGGTCATTCCACAGATATATCAACCCATTTTCCTGGTTCCAACAGACCTCACTGCCTCTGAGGATGCTTGCCATAGATGCAGGCGAAACTTCAGGAGAGAATGCCTCTAGAACATGGCCATATAGCCTGAAAAAACCTTCAACAACCCACTGAAGGAAATGATGATAATGATGATGTTTATTTATAGGAAAGTTATGCATGCATTCCCAAAGCTTCCTGCTCTATTTTCATAGCTATTGACATGTAAAAAAAAATGATTCAGAGTGCGCTAAGTGTCAATATTTAGTTTGGTCTAAAAGAGAGGAAAGTAAGGTTAGATAATTGCATGGCATTCTTCTCAGAAACTGAAAAATTAAGGAAACAAGGGTGGTGTTCATATGAGGGAAGATAGCGCAAAAACAGTCAGGGGATATAATGCAAAGTCTGACAAAAAATATCAATGAGATTTCAGGGACAAGGGAATCAACTGATTTTGCTTCTTCTCCCTTATGATCTTAAAACTCAAGCAGGCTCAGTCTTTCAGATAATCATCACCAGCACACTGAACTCTGACCAGAAATGAATCGGCAACCAATGAAACTGTGCAACAAGGGAGTTAATGTGTTCCCTGTAATCAGGCAAAGTCAGCAGCCTGGTCACAGCAGTTTGAACCCACTGAAGTTGACAAACTGTTTCTAGATGCAGACACATATAGAATATGTTAGAGAGCTCAAGCCAGGGTGTGTTCAAGTGATGAGTTAACACAACCGAATCTGCAATTTCACAGGACAACCACATAGTTTCAGCTATGAAATCATTCTCCTGACCACTGCAGAACATCTAAGCCAGAGTGCCAGATATTTTAAGCATTTCTCTGCTAAAATGTTAGAAATGAGAATAGGAAGGAATACATTGTTTTCTCCTATTCTTCCACTACTCATCAATATATCATCCTGTATCTCTGGGGTGTGTGTCTGTCTGTACGTGCCTTTGAGTCATCTGTCAAGTTATGGTGACCCAACTGATTTCATTTTTTTAAAGGCAAGGATTACTCAGAGGGGGTTTTTGTCAGTTCCTTCCTCTGAAATATATCTTGCAGCACCTGGTATATTTTCACTTTATCCTTTAACTCAGCTCTATCTATACTGAAAAACAGTAGCCAATTCCAAGCTCCCATTTGTGGGTGCTTGAAAAGCAGACAACTGTTTAACTGAGCAAGTTTAGTTTTATAATACAGTAACTAGTTCTACACTGTGAACAAATGGCAATGAAAAAGACACTAAATGTGGAAATTATTTGGAGGGCTTGCCACTGTTTACAATTTTTGCCAACAACATTTCCATGCTGATTTCCAGTGTACTCAAAGGGCTCCCCATACATTGTCTCTGAAATAATACTTTTACATGATCATATTGTACTCACTGTTTTCTAAATTGTAGAAGTGACAATATCTCAGTCTGTTTTGCTATGATTCTCTAAATCTGACTGTCATTTTCTTCCTTTTCTTGTTCCATATTACTGTGCATACACAGTGGGGGTTTTCCGTGTTCTCCAATTTGCCCATTTATTTAATTTTTTTACCTATCCTATATATTCATGTATAGGTTGCTGTGAGTTTTCCAGGCCATGTTCCAGAAGCATTCTCTCCTGACATTTCACCCACATCTATGGCAGGCATCCTCAGAGGTTGAGAGGTCTGTTGGAAACTAGGCAAGTGAGATTTATATATCTGTGGAATGTCCATGGTGGGAGAAAGAACTCTTGTCTGCTAGAGGCAAGTGTGAATGTTGCAAATGGCCATCTTGATTAGCATTTAATGGCCTTGCAGCTTCAAAGCCTGACTAGTTGCTGCCTGGAGGAATCCATTGGTGGGACATGTTTACTGGCCCTGATTGATTCTTGTATGGAATTCTCCTGTTTTTTGAGTATTGCTATTTATTTACTGTTCTGATTCATGTGTACTTTTAGAAATTTTACTCAAAAAATTAACACAAAAAAATCCTGGGTCAATTTATCCTCAGGTCTATCTGTACAGTACATTAATTCATATTCATAATTTTGTCCCTGAAATCTGACCTTGACTTATACATGTGGTTGACTTATACATGAGTATGGATAGTAATTTACACACTTTCTTCCTTAACTACAATGCATCTATGCACATTTTTTCAGTAGTACTCATTTTCAGATATATGTGTTTGTTCTTGGTGTGTGCAATTTCTGAAATACACCAAGACTGACAAACATGCAATCCCACTGAAAGGACAATAAATAGTCTCATCTTTTGTTTGATGAAAGAATTACCTATTATGGAAAATATCCAAACAATGTCATAAAACATAGAATTATACCTGTTCTCTGAGGTCTCACTTGAGGTCAAATCTTCTTCTTTTCCCTTTCCCATCTTCTATAAAACAGGTGTGATATCTTTCACACCTGTTTCTGATACCATGTAGTTCATTCTCTTGGTGAAATATCCCAGCTCTTGTGATACCACACAGTTCTCTTTCTTTTCTTTTCATTTTTACTTTCCTTTTGCCTGTATTGATCCTGCACAAATATTTATGAGAAAAAGTGTTTTATAGAGTACACGAAAAAGTCTATGTCGAATTTCTTTCTCTATGAGATCTTATCTGTTGGGTGTGTTGTTAGCTGCTCTGAGTATTGTTAGCTGCTTTGAGTCTCTTTTAAGGAGTCCCTAGTGGTGCAATGTGTTAAATCTTTGTGCCAGTGGGACTGCTGACTTGAAGGTTGGGTTGTTGACCTGAGGGTTGCCTGTTCGAATCTGGGAAGAGGGCAGATGAGCTCCCTCTATCAGCTTCAGCTCTATGCGGAGACACAGTAGAAGCCTCCCACAAGGATGGTAAAACATCAAACATCAGGGCATCCCCCAGGCAATGTCCTTGCAAACGGCCAATTCTCTCACACCAGAAGCAACTTACAGTTGCCTGGGAGATGCCCAGATGTTTGATGTCTTAAAAGAGACTTTTGTGTGTGTCAGGACACACAAAAAAGTCTGTTTTAAGAGAGAAAAAGTAGCATAACAACAACAACAATAATGGTTCAACTTCTGTGTAGCACATCATTGTTCTGCTGGTAGTTGTATGGAACTTGTTTGACACCAAGGAAGCAATTTAAATAAAGAGCCATTTACTTTCTCCCAGGAAGCAGACATAAATCAAAAATATGCATTTCAGCTTATGTTCCTTTCCTTTTTTCGGTACTAGTTGTGCTGAACTAAATGTGGCTTTCAACCATTAACTAAATGTCTCCTGACCAAATTGTCCAAACGATGCATCTCTTTGAAGTACGGTGTGCATCTAAATCAGCATTTCAGACTTCTGCTTAATAGGGATGAGCAACTTTTTGCACAGATAAATCAAACATCATTATCCTTTCCATTATCATTTTGCTGGAAATTGGATTTAGTGCCTGGTTAGATAAGTTTTTCTGGCAGATGCTGTAAAACATTTTCTACAGCACATGAAATGGAAGTCTTGTACTATTCCATTATTCATCTTGGACAAGGGGAGAAATATCAGAATTAGTTTCCAGTGCATTTGGTTCCAAAGCTGAATAACAGAATTTTAAAATCAGAGAAAGAGAGATCAACAAGAATACAGTTAACTGAATAATAATTTTCCAGGTGGTTTTGGAAAGGACACCGATTTCATAAAGTAGCTATAATCCCCACTGGAAATTATGCCCTTGAAGGAAATTCCATGGTGCAGGAAAGTAACTATGATCGGAGGCTCTTGCCAACTTTGGAATTTAACATTTCTCTTTGCACGTAACAATAAAAAAGAAGAGATCCATGTTCAGTGTAGAAGGGCATTAAATTAATCCTATAACCTACACAAAAGTGTCCCTACTCAGAATGAAACTTAAGCTAAAAAAACCTACTCAATAATGAAGGCAAAATTATAATAAATATACCTCCCCCTCAATGCACATTGACACACATACACTGCATTTATTATTGTCTTTAGCATATAATCATGAATCTACTTTTCAAAATGTATCCCTACTAATTGTGACATATGAATATCATTCCCAATTGCATTCTTCTCTCCTGTTCTGTGTGTGTGTGTGTGTTGGAGGGACTGAGTTTCATAGGACCATTATTAAATAATATTTGGAGCTAGTTGCAAATGCACCATATGCAGTGCCTATTTGCATGCCTGCTCCACTGTACTGGTTTGAAAGTAATACTGAAGTATGGTACAGCTTGACAGAGATGAGCCATAGCTACCATCAGGATTGGACACAAGCTCCTTCACCTCTTCCAGAAAGGCTATGGAGATAATGTTGTAGGCTACTATTTTAGATTAGCCACAACGTGGTATTTCAACCAAAGTCATTATCAAGGCTTAGTTGGGGAAACAAAAAAAAACTATATCTCCATGATAGTGTACTTCTATCAAACTTAAAGATCAGCCGCAAAATGCACAACATGAACTTTTGTGAACATAATCTCACTTCTTTAAATGAAATATAGAGCAATATTAAGGCTCTGAGATAAAGCATATTTTACAGTTGTGGGAATGATATAGAATGTAATATGATCCAGAAAGATTCAAATTCTATTCTTAGCTTTGAATTATCAAAGGACTGAGGGTGCATCTACATAGCCAAGAAACCCTGGGGCTGTTATGAAACATACTGCTACAGTGGCAGGTCAGAGACCTGACCTTTGGTGGGCAGGAGGGAGGGGGGACTCAAAACCCTTACCATACCACTGTAACAGTACCCAGAGAATCCCAATGAATCCCGACCATTTCTGACATTAGCAATTACTGCATGACTCAGAGAGGGGATAGGAATCAGTGGAGTTTAATGCCACTTTAACTACCACAGGTCAATACTATGGACCCATGAGAGTTGTAGTTTCACAAGTTCCTTCGTCTTCTCTGCCAAAGAGTGCTGGTGTCCCAACCAAACTATAACTCCAAGGATTCCACAGCATTGGCCCATGACAGTTAAAGTAGTGTTAAGCTGCATTAATTCCACAGTGCATATGCACTTATCTACTATATCCAACCCAATGATGCAGAAAAGCTACTACAAAGACTCTCTGAATTTGCTTTTAGTCAACTGCATTGTGTAGTAGAATGTTTTAATTTTTTCTGCATTGCTAACAGTGACAGCAAGAGTGTTCACTGAAGTTTTTCTCCCATTTCAAACAGTTGTTTTGATATATATTCAGCAGTGCTGGCACCACAAAATATACAGTTTAAGACTTAGGACTAGAAGTGCAACTTCACAAGGATAACAACATAATATAAACCTGGAAGACTTAAGAAAATAAACTATGGAGCTAAAAAGCAAATGCAAACACATTTATTTGGGCCACACATACTACCTGGCGATCTGTGTTGCACTTGGGGGGTGGGCTTAATTATGTTGGTCAGGCACAGCTTAAGCTAAACAAACCATTAGCTATGGGCTTAAGAGTGGCAGTTATGGTCGAGGTCATTTATTTGCAGGCCAGCTTGTAGGCCAAGGTGAAAAGTGCAGCTAGGCTTTTTCACCAAACAGGATTGTCTAAAGAGGCACATGAAAGCAGGATGGTTGGATCTCCTTGTTGAAACTTATTTGCACTCTTGAAAATCCATCATGTAGCTTGCACCAATGAGTGAGGCGCAAACATGAGGACAAAAGTTTCCAGCAGCGGAGCTCCTATTCAAGCAGACTTGTGGCGGAGACGCCAATGATTCATTCAGTAGTCTATATAACTTCACCCAACTCAGAAGAGGTGTTGATGTTGAAGGGTAAATAAAACCAGCAGCCTGCTTCTGTAATCAATCCCCCTTTTAATCCTCCTTGGCTGTTGACAGAAAGCCATTGGAAGAAGTCATTGTGTGAAGTTAAGCCCTTCAAAATAGACCTAAACCCACCAAGGCAGGGCCAGAGACAAAGTGCTACATTCCAACTAAGCAAACATGCTTAAAAAAAGAGTGACAAGCAATAGTGGATGTCACTCAAGACTCTTTCTTTTGAGGTATGTTCACATGAGAAGACAGGTTTCTATTCAACCCATGTCATTAAAAACATTTGGAACAAAATGAAGTTTTGCTTCTGTTGCACTTCTCAGCTTACCACCCGTCACCTGTCCTCTTGAAATACATCTATGCCACAGCTCGATGCATGTGTACACAGCAATTAAGTTCAGATGAGACTTCTCTCCTTTAAATTTTCTTCCAGCTTATGAAAAAAAAAGATTTAAAACGCACACATACACTGAAGATAGAATTACAATGGGGGGGGGGGGGTCTATAAAGTCCAGCCTCTTTATCAGGAAGGTGGGGTGGGATACATTGCTGAATTTAGCATGGAAATATGCAACCATGGATAATAGTAAACCCTTTTGAAGTGAATGATTTCCACCAGAAGTTACATGAAGGCATCATCTCTAGATGACTCTTTACATTAAGTTCAGTAGAAGCCTGCCAAAGAATTCCCTGGATCACCTAGAAAATTCCTAGAGATGACACATATTGTCAGATGTGGATAGTTTAAACCAGGGGTACTCAAACTAAGGCCTGAGGGGCGGATACGGCCCTCCAAGGTCATTTACCTGGCCCTCACTCAGGGTCAACCTAAATCTGAAATGACTTGAAAGCACACAATAACTACAACAATTCTATTTCATAAGCCAAAAGCAGGTCCACACTTCCCATTGAAATACTGAGAAGTTTATATTTGTTAAAATTGTTCTTCATTTTAATTATTGTATTGTTTAAAGTGTTTTTGCACTACAAATAAGATATGTGCAGTGTGCATAGGAACTCATTCATGTTTTTTTTTTCAAATTATAATCCGGCCCTCCAACAGTTTGAGGGACTGTGACCTAGCCCTCTGTTTAAAAAGTTTGAGGACCCCTGGTTTAAACTGTGGGTAACTGTCCTGCAGGTATAATGCATTTTTACTTGAGTGAAAGGCAACAAAAGATGCAAAAAGTTCTAGTATGAGAAGGTGATCAGTATTCCATATGATTAAATTTTGAGAAGATGGAAGGGTCCTCAGATCATTGAATACCAAGAGGCCGACATTTATTTTTTCAGTGTTAGAATGGCAACTTGTGCTGGCAACAATATATTATGCAAGTGATTTCAGTTTATAGGAAGCTGCAAATGATAAGAATGTTTTTCTCCAAGAGATGGAATTGTGTATGCACTATACTGCTACATAAACACAGTAATGAGTCCTTGCCGGCCTACCCCTCTTCCCACTTACTGGTCAGTATCCATTGCAATCAATGGGGTTCTGTTGCTCTTTTGCTCAAGAAGTCACTGACTAATGTTCCCACAATCCCACAAGCAATCCCATTGCAACATACAAAACTAGGGTCCTGTCTCAATTCCCAGAGGTTGCTTGCATGAAAGAAGTTGGCAATGTCTATCAGCCACTTTCTGAGTGACAAAGGAACAGACCAGCATCGATTGCAGCAGATACTTTCTCATAAGTAGAGATTGGAAGATGTTTGTAGAATGAACCTCTACTCAGCCAATGAGTTCCAACACTTCCCCTGCGTTTGTTTTTTAAAAAATTGTAAACAAGCTATCACATTTTATCTGACCACCAGGAACGATTCACACTACACAAATTTAGTACTCTCTATGTGGGGTTGCCTTTGAAGACTGTCTGGAAGCTTCAAATGGTCCAACGCTCGGCAGCCAGGTTACTAACAGGAGCGGCACTCAGGGAGCATACAACTCCTCTGTTGCGCCAGCTCCACAGGATGCCAGTTTGCTACCAGGCACAATTCAAAGTGCTGGCCTCAGCCTATAAAGCCCTAAACGGTTCTGGCCCAACTTACCTGTCCGAACGTATCTCCTCCTATGAACCAGCTAGGACGTTCAGATCATCTGGGGAGGCCCTGCTCTCAGTCCTGCCTGCATCACAAGTACGGTTAGCGGGGACGAGAGACAGGGCCTTCTCAGTGGTGGCCCCTCAGCTGTGGAATGCCCTTCCCACAGAAATTAGATCGGACCCCTCCCTGTTCACATTTCGGAGGAAAGTGAAGACCTGGTTGTTTGAGCAGGCATTTGAATAGGCAGTGTAACTAATATAGAAATATGAAACATTTGGATGATGAGACTGGATCTTGATTTTAACTATGAGACGGGATGAGATGTTATGTTTATTGATTTTATAATGTTATTCTTTTAACTTGTTTTTAACTGTTTTTATCATGTTTAAGTATTGTATTTGCTTTGTTAACCACTCTGAGTCACCCTGAGGGCTGAGAAGGGCGGTATACAAATATAGTAAATAAATAAATAAATACTGTGATTGCACTTTAACTATAGTTCCATTCTATGGAATTCTAAATTGTCACTTTAGTAAGGCAGTGAAGAAACTCTTTGGCATTTAATTCTGAATGAAATTTCTTTAAACAGCACCATCATGTAGTGGTTTGAGCATTGGATTACAACTCTGGAGATGGAGTTTTGATTTCTTGCTTGGCCATGGCAACCCACTGGATGACCTTGGGTGAGTCACACACTCTAAGCCTCAGAAAACCTCATGATACATTCACCTTAGGGTTGCTATTAGTTGGAAATGACTTGAAGGCACCCAACAACAACAACAACAACAGCAAATAGCAAATCTCAGGATACAGTTAGATTAATCCAGGGCAGTGAAAGTGGAAGACTGGTGTTATTACTGTGTTTTATGAAAGGTCAAATGGCTATTTAAACTATATGCCGATTCTTCTATGTCCTCTTTGAGGTTTGCTGCATTTGTTTCCAAGTATTGCGCACACACATAAAGTATTTTCAGTTCTCTGAGGCCAACAATCAATCTTATACTGTGACATGGTTCTTGTGTTGCAAACATAAGCAGGGAATTGTTTTACTTGTTTTTTTTAACCAATCTCATTTGGGATTTTAATAAACATCATGAAACCATTTGAGTCTTGAGACTTGCAGTGATGGCTATTCTCCCACCCACCCCCTTTCTTTCAGTGAGAGAAAATGTGACGCTTGATTTGACCTGACAGTGCCCCTTTCATGTCTGGAAGTGATGTACAGTAACTAAGTTTGACATCATGTTTAGCAATAAGTTTCACTCTTTTCGATATGTCCTTCACATTGGTGTTAATGCTAACTACCACACACAACCCATTTCTCCCCCTCAAGCCGTTTGTAGAGTGTCATGTTGATAGAGTAATCTAATTTGGAGGCAGTGCAAGCAACCATTGTTCTGCATGGTTCAATATTTAGCCTTTGTGTACTGATCTAAAAAACAATGGAAATATATCCCCTCCTCTCTCTCTCTCTCTCTTGGAAGGCAAGGAAAAGCCCTAGTTCTTTCCTTCTATGCCCTCAACTAGAACTCTTTCTGTACACAGATTCTTTGCTTCCTCAACAAATAATATTATATAATGTCATCCCCGGTGGTGCAGTAGGTTAAACCACTGAGCTGCTGAACTTGTGGATCAAAAGGTCACAGTTTCAAATCCGGGGAGCGGTGTGAGCTCCCGCTGTTAGCCCCAGCTTCTGCCAACCTAGCAGTTCAGAAACATGCAAATGTGAGTAGATCAATAGGTACCACTCCAGCGGGGAAGTAACATCACTCCATGCAGTCATGCCAGCCACATGACCTTGGAGGTATCTATAGACAATGCCGGCTCTTCGGCTTAAAAATGGAGATGAGCACCAACCTCTAGATTCAGACATGACTGGATTTAATGTCAGGGAAAACCTTTTCCTTTACCTATTTATTTATTTACTATATTTATACCCCACCTTTCTCAAACTCGAAGGTGACTCAAGGCAGTTTTACAACATAGGCAGCTATTCAATGCCATTAAAACAATGTAAAAATTACAATAAACATTTAAAAGAGAATTATAAAATACATACATTAAAACCTTTAAAAACATGTAATACCACTACATTTACTAATTAGCCTCATCATCCGAAAACATTGTCTAAGCTATTCTAGTATTCGATTTCACATAGTTCCGTATTTATCTAGTGCACTAGGTTCTCAAAAGCTTGTTCAAAAAGCCATGTTTTCACTTTTCTGTGGAAGGTCAGGAGAGAAGTGTCTGTTCTAATATCCCTAGGGAGGGAATTCCACAGCAGAGGAGTCACCACTAAGAAGGCCTTGTCTCTCGTCCCCGCCCATCAATCCTGTGAAGAAGGCGGGACCAAGAGCAGGGCCTCCCCAGATTATCTTAAACTCCTAGATGGTTCATAGGGAGAGATACGTTTAGACAGGTAGGGTGGGCCAGAACTGTTTAGGGCTTTATAGGCTAAAGCCAGCACTTTGAATTGTGCTTGGTAGCAAACCGGCAGCCAGTGGAACTGGTGTAACAAGGGAGTTGTATGCTCCTTGAATGCCACTCTGGTGAGCAACCTGGTTATTGCCTGTTGGATCATTTGAAGCTGCTGAATAGTCTTCCAAGGCAACCCCACGTAGAGCATCTTGCAGTAGTTTATTCAGGATGTAACCAGAGCATGGACTACCATGGCCAAGTCAGACTTCCCAAGGTACGGACTCAGCTGGCAGACATGTTTTGTGCAAAAGCTTTCCTGGCCACCACCGAGACCTGGGGCTCCAGGCTCAGCAATGAGTCCAGGAGAACTCCCAATCTGCGAACCTGTGTCTTCAGAGCGAGTGTAACCCCATCTAACACAGGCTGTAACCCTATGCCCTGTTCAGCCTTGTGACTGACCAGGAGTACCTCTGTCTTGTCTGGGTTCAATTTCAATTTGTTCATCCTCATCCAGACCGTCAGAATGTAGGGAATAAAGCTTCTGTTCTCCAGATTTCATATCACCAGTCACACTAAATGATTGCTACTATAACATTTGGAGACAGGGTACAACCAAAAACAGAGGACACATAGAATCTGTCTGTTGTCATTTATACACATAGATGGGTACAAACTTAAAAATAAATAAGAGAATTAAACTAGAAATGCAATACACCCCACCCCACCCCACCAAAGGAGGAAAACGCACAATCCTGGCATTTAAGAAGCTAAACCTTCATTTACTTCCTTCCTAATGTGCGGGCATGAGAAAACGAAGGCATTTTATCAGGGAGAATAACTGTTTCTATATGCATGCACCTGCATGTGTGTGTTTAAAATGACTTGGAATAACCAGACAGACGTAGCAGTTTCAAAAAAGAAACTGGAACACTTCTCAGTAGAAAAATATACAAAGATAATAAAGTCGCCTTCCTTAGGAAATAGAAAAAAAGAAGAAGAAAACAAATGTTATTTAAAAGTAACTTGCCTTTTCTGTACATTCACTATCCAAAGGTAGGGTTCTCTGGAGAATTCCCAACCACAACTGCAGGCTGGGTTGAGCGCGATTATCCACTGTAATAAGACATTTGAGCAAAAAGTAAATAAATAAGGAATCAGTGAGAGCGTGTCTCTTTGAGAATTTCTGAAGAGAAACACACTGTTTTATTCACTATTTATAGCACAAAAACAGCTCAGCTTCTGGCTATTATCATTCCAACTGAAAAGCATCACCCTTCAGAGCCTTGATTCAATACCATTTAAGTCTATTAGGGATTTTTCTCTTCTTCATTTGGAACAACGGAACATCAAGTTTTGGTTACAAAAGTTTGCAAAGCCACCTCTCTTGATACTTCATTACATTCACTGGTATGCTGCAGCCACACGCATTATGCAAGGGCATCCTTTTATGGTATTTAAAAGGCACAGGTGGGGAAAACTAGCAGGATAAATTTTGCTATTCAGTCCAAGTACAATATCTCCATGACCTTTCTTCTTGGCTTGAAGAAGGGATGTAGCCTCATTCTGAGTGAAGGACAGACAACCTCTAGGGAGCATGGGGTGGAATCCAGCTTGTGCTTTATTCAAACAACTTATATAATCTATGACTGCATGCATGCAAGAAAATTTGGGTGAAAATCCACATCAGAACATACCTGCCATTCAAAGCACTATAGTGTGGCATTCTGTCTTGGACGAAGAGCAAGTTTAGGTTACCAGTCCAGTGAGATGTGTGCATGGAAAACCTGGAAGCTCACATTCAACTTCACAGCTTGAGGGATCAATGGCCAGTATTCTCTATCAGATACAGCTAAGTAACTTGGTAACATCTCATGGTTCACCTCTCTCCAAATTGACATAAATGTCATTCATCCATGCTCAGATTTCCAGCAGTATCAGGTCAGGAGTATTGTGCTCCAAAACTCTGTCTGTCTGAATTCAGAAGTCCCAGAGGAGTTTAATGTGTTCATTTTCTGTAACTTTTCCCTGGCTTGTGATCCCACCAGTTCTTTGTCGCAGGCAGATGGTATTTGTGGCACAAGTTCCAATGAATCATCTGAGCAACAGTGTTATGCCTCTGCTTGTAGTCAGTCTGTGCGATCTTCTTGCAGCAGCTGAGGATGCGATCTATTGTTTCATCTGCTTCCTTGCAGAGTCTACATTTGGGATTTGTCGTCGATTTTTCAATTCTGGCTTTGATGGCATTTGTTCTAATGGCTTGTTCTTGGGCTGCCAGAATCAGGCCCTCCGATTCTGGCAGCCAATTTATTATTATTATTATTATTATTATTATTATTATTAAACTTGTCTACATTTTCTTTCTGTTTTGGTTTCATACTTTAACACGAATCTCAGCAGCTAGATGAGATTCATTATAACAACAGATAAAATACAAGTCAATGTGGACAGTGGGTTGTTATAGTTTTTTGGGCTGTATGGCTATGTTCTAAATCTAGAAGAATGTTTCTAGAAAATGGCCACACAGCTCAAAAAATCTACAACAACCCAGTGATCCCGGACATGAAAGCCTTTGACAATATGGACAATATTTAGTAGGTTTGTTTTCTTGAATAAAAATTAATATTAAAAAAAAGATATATCCTGTTTACCATTTTCTAAAAAGTGCAAATGCTTAAGGCAAGGATCACATTTTCTTGAAGCAATCCTATGGTTGTTGATGTACTGCAGCCAACTAAATTTCTTTCTATCTTTGATGCATATATTTTTAGAACCCAAATCATCAAGGCTTTTGGTACGGATAGATGAGCCTCAGCTTTCTTTATTTATTTATTTATATTTATTTATTTGCAGCATTTGTATACCGCCCTTCACAACCCTGAAGGCGACTCAGGGCAGTTCACAGTGTTGGCAACAATTCAATGCCATCGATAAAAAAACAGTATAAACATCAAAAATGACCCTCCTCTGATAAAACATTAAACATTATTAAATACAGCACACAAAGGCATAGCAATTGTCCATAAACGGTTTTGCTCTCACTCATATTGCAGTTTTTAAAATCTCATGTTTGTTCTATCATTTTAGTGACAAAATCTGCAAAAATTGGTAAGTTCTTACCAAAAAGAGGGGAAGGAATTAAATGAAATCCTCCTAGTCCCTATCCACTTCTTGTGAACTTTGCTCCCTAAGACAAAATCAAAGTAGAAGGGAGTGTGTATGTGAAAGAGAGAGAGAGTATCTCAAAGTATATATTATTTATTATCTATATTGTGGTTTCCAAGGAAGATCTTTTGGGCTCCACTCCTTTTTAGTGTTGTTCATAACTCACCTCTATTTCACAGTTTATGAACACTGCAAAGTGGAATTGGCTTGTATTCTATTTTCCTCTCGCAGCTGAACAGAGAGAGCTTGGATTTCACTAATGCGTCTTCCATTCTGTACATACAATCCAGCAATCATAGCTGTTGATTATGTTTCCAGTGTGTGCCAAGTCTTGTCATTTCCATTGTAATTAATTTTTTTTAAAAAAAACATTTGTGTCTGAAAACAAGGCACATTGTGGATTGTTCCATTTTCCTTGAGTCCCTTATCCATATTACTGGTACGTACACACACACACACACACACACTTATTATAATTAACTGAGAAAATATGACCTAAGCAAAGTTATCAAAGGAGAGCAATTATGGGAGTATGTGCCATATTATTTCAATTAGGTAAGTGCTCACAGTGGTTTTCTCAGGAATAGCACACAACTACTGTTCAGCCCACGATTCCCACTGTTAACATTGATAAATTATTCCAGCATCGCCTTTTCATTCGGCAGGTTTCTTTCTGGACAAGGGCCAGACACAACAGACCCAAAAGATTTATAAGCACCACAGTGGAAAGGCGAAGAAGAGCTGGAGGCCTGACCTGTCATTTGTTTAAACTGGGAATAGAACAAAGGAGGAAAACGCACAATCCTGGCATGCCAAATCCTTGAGACTCAGAGGAAAAAATTAAGCTCTGTTCTTATTGGAGAACATTAAACTAGTTTGAGGAATGGCTTTATAATCATTCTTACTTTGGTTCTGTTGAAATCAAAGAACCTTGGATGGAATCCTGTTGTGGCATCATGAATGTGTAACCACCATGGTTAAGTGACTATGCAGTGACTCCTGGCCTAACCCCTCAATTTTCACTTTTACTGAGAAGCAACTGCTGCAATTGATGGGAATCTGTTCCCTTGTTACTCCAAAAGTAACAGACTGGTGTTCTTGGCCTCTCTCATTAGCAATGTTCATTGTGATAGGCAGAAATGGGGCTAATGTCACAAATCCCCCTCATTCTGGAGATCACTCACGTGAAGGGTTTTAAACATTAGATAGCTTCTTCCCATGTGAAAGGGAAATAGACTCCCGTCAACTGCAGTGGCTGCTTTTTGAGAAGTGCAGATTGGGAGACCTACTCAGACCTCATCTACATTGCCATATAAAATCCAGATTATCTGCTTTAAAATGGATTACATGGCAGTATAGACTCATATAATCCAGTTCAAAGCAGATAATGAACTATCTGCTTTGATAATTTGAATTGTATAGCAGTGTAGAAGGGGCCTAAGTGGATAAATCTCTGTGTATGCCTTCCCAACATCAAGACCTGTTTGGAGGCCCTCTTCTGTGTCCATCCATTTGTGGAGATGTGGTATGGGAGGTTCTCAGTATAACACTTCACTTGTGGAAGGTTGCTCCTTTGGCTTTAACCATTGGCCTTCTCTGGCCTACAAGTTACAACTTTGATGTCCACTCTTGACTGGAGATGGTTCAGGAGATGCAGTTATCATGTCTTTGTACAGACTTGTTGGCTTCTGGATTTTTGTTTCTATTTTTTGTATTTCTTTTGTTATGTTATCAGTGCAATGTAAAAATGTTTTACGTTTATGTTTGATGGTTTATAGTTTTAAATGGTTTAATTTACAGTTATATGTTATTGTTTTAGATGTGTGATATACTGTTTTTATTATATGTGAAGCATTGAATTTTTGCCATTTATTTGATGTGAACTGCTTTGAGTCTCTCCAGGGATGAGAAAATTGGTATATAAATGCAATAAATACATGTTTTCAAAGTATGTTGGTGGTAGATTTGTTTTTATTTATTATACTCTGACAGAATATAGTTAGCTATATGGTAGAGAGGCCACATTTTTTAAATAAAGGGTGTGTGTCTCTATGTGTGTGTTCGCGTGTGAGGGGGGCATAGTACCATGGTTTGAGTGTTGGATGAGTACTCTGGAGAACAAGGTTTTAATCCATGCAAAATTACTGGGTGATCTTTGGCAAGTCACACTCCAGCCCCTTCTACACTGCGATATAATCCAGATTATCAAAACAAATAATCCAGATTATCTCATTTGAACTGGATTATATGAGTCTACACTGCCATATAATTCCATTCAAACCAGATAATCTGGATTTTATATGGCAGTGCTGATGGAGCCTATGTGTTTCCCAAAAAGTATACGACTTTTAACAGATAATAATACATATGGGGCTAGGTATATACATTTATATATCGAAGAATAAAATTTAATTAATTAATTAATTAATTAATTTACTTTGCTTGTATACCGCAATTTCTCAGCCTTGTAGGCGACTCAACGCGGTTTACAACAAGAGCAAAAGTCAATCCAACAGCATACAAAATTTAAAAACCATTAACAGCATAATATACAAAATGACACATCAATAACAACACATTAACGTCTCGTAACTAGAATCGTGATCCAATTCGTCTTCCATAAGACTTAATAAGACTTAAAAATCCATTTTAAATTGCAATTTAATGTAAGATCTTCAAAGTGTTTTCCCTGAACATCAATGCACAGTTCATATGGGATTGAAGCATAGAGTTGCAAGCTTCACTGAAAGTTTATTTTGTTATTTTGCAACACTTCTCTACTATTGGAATCTTTACTCATCTGAAGGGGGCAGGTGATAGTGTATGTTTAGAATAAGAGCACAATACTAAAGCCCAAAGAGAGCAACTTCTAGTAGAATCTCATGCTTGTCTAACATACTCTGACATGAGTCCCACTGAGATTAAATTAGTCTTGCTCCTGGGACAGTGTATAAATGATTGTGGCTTTAAATCAAGAGTAAATTTCACTGACAGCACAAAGTCCATATTTTGCTAGTCAGAAGAGCACTTTCCCATATGAACCAAAGCTGTTCTTCTGTCCGCAAACCAGTACATCTCAACACAGGCAAACTTTTGATAACAAGTTTATGCATTTCTTGGAAAGGTTTTGATTCTTTGAAAGGTTTTGAGTTCAGTCGCCCTTTTAACTTGTTGTTCTGAGCTATGTTTGTTTGTAACCAGCTTGAGTCTCAAACTGGAAAAGGTGAGATACAAATTCAATTGGAATCAGTAAGAAAATTCAGGCCGTCATCATTTTTATTACTGATTCCAACTGAAGTACCTCCTTTAGAAGAATGGGAAAAATATATTACAGGTATGCTGATAATGGACAAAATAACTGCATTATTAAGAGGAGAACTATTAGATAACCTTGTTAATGAATGGCAACCAATGATTCAACATCTTAATGTAAAATTAAACTAAAAATGTATATAGGATCCTATAAGATTGTAGACAAGGAGAAAGCAGATGTAAAGCAAGAGTCTATGATATTTTTATATGTATTACTAGCCATCCCCTGCCACACGTTGCTGTGGCCCAGTCTGGTGATCTGGAAAATAATGAGAAGGTGTTGATTTCTAATATATGTAATGTCTTTATGCTTGTGGGTAAACAGTATTTCTTGCTGTTTCTTTGTCAGTGTTGATGTGGAGATTGTCTGGTTTGCCAACTCTGGAACATGCAACATATCATTGTCCTTCTTTAGGGGTCCCTTTCAAATCTATGATACTATATCTGTATGTGTGTGAATCATATATATCTATGGCTTGATGATTCTTTGCCAGCAGAGCTTTAATTACGTTTTCTTGCCCTGGTGAAGGGAGTTGGACTGGATGGCCTTAATTATTTTCTGTTGGCCATGAGGGTTCTGTGTGGGAAGTTTGCCCCAATTCTGTCATTGGTGGGGTTCAGAATGCTCTTTGATTGTAGGTGAACTACAAATCCTAGCAACTACAACTCCCAAATGTCAAGGTCTATTCCCCCCAAACTCCATCTGTGTTCAAATTTGGACATATGAAATATTTATGCCAAGTTTGGTCCAGGTCCATCATTGTTTGAGTCCACAGTGCTCTCTGGATGTAGGTAAACTACAACTCCCAAAACTCAAGGTCAATGCCTACCAAACCCTTCCAGAATTTTCTGTTGGTTGTGGGAGTCCTATGTGCCAAGTTTGGTTCAATTCTATCGTTGGTGAGGTTCAGAATGCTCTTTGATTGTAGGTGGACTATAGATCCCAGCAGCTAGAACTCCCAAATGACAAAATCCATTTTTTGAGTGTTGGTCACTCCTTGGATTAGTAGGTGTATTGTGTTCAAATTTGGTGGCAATTCGCCCAATGGTTTTTGAGTTATGTTAATCCCACAAAGAACATTACATTTTTATTTATATAGATTTAGATAGTGGAATGTGACCCCTTAAAGGAAATATATTATCAGATAAATGATTATGGAACATTAATAGATAGAAAGTATAGCACTGTATGCAACAAACACTTGCAAATGTATGTCTACTTAAATAAAAAAAATTAAAAGAAAGAAAAAAATCAATAATGCTCATGAGATAATGTTGAGCGGTGCCTCACCAGACTGCAACTGCCCTGATTCCACAGCATATAGTAATGGCAGTTAATGTGGTGTCAAACTGCATTCATTATATAGTATAGACACATCCTTATGAAAGGAGAGTTTTATTGCCTCTCTGAAAATCCATTTTTTTTGCAGGAAAGCATTCCCAAAGTGGTGATCAGTACAACTAGCTGTGAAAAGAATTCAAGGACAGTATTACCTCCTTTCTGCCACTAGAAGTAACACAAGTCCCGTATATTGAAAAGAACACATGTGCATGGACTGTTGAGCGGGAAGAGAAAAGAGAAAGGAATGGTGTAGGAAATTGGTGCAATGATGGAGACATGATCTTACAATTAAAGATATTTACCAGAGAAATGTGAAGCCCATTATATTTTGGCTTAGGCTATGCAAGGAAGAACTGTTTTACATCATCCAGGACAAAAAACAGGTCTATAGGTAAGCTTTAAGAATAATAAACATCCTGCATGCAAGAAAAAAAGCCTGTCAAATGAAGGAATATTGATTTTGGAACAAGGAATATTATGTCAAACAACATTAGTTTAATTGAACTGAATTTAGTTTAAGTATTAAAAGCATTTATATACAAACAGCAAATGAAAATTAACTACAGCTGAATCCTTTAGTTCCCTACAACGGAGTCTATGGACGTTCGTATGAGTTCTCCTAGGAGTCCTAATAGAGCAGTCTGGGTTCTATTCCCATAGCATGACTCAATAGAAAAGCAATATGCTTTCTCTCAGGGAATAAGAAACGCTAAAGCTATGTTTTGACTTTTCAAAATACACAAAAGTTTTACTTTCTGCGCAAGAATGTATAACCAAGGAGAGGAAAAGGGGTAATGTAAGAACGAGTGCCTCAGAGCAGACCCTTGGTTCAAAGTCACTGCAGCTGCTGTGATGCAGTTGACAAAGGCCATAAAAGATGAGGGTGCACCTTCTCATGAAAGGGAAAACCTATTTGCCTCACAGCTTCTGTTTACAACACTCCACAGGCATCCATATCACAGAGGACCAGCCCTACTATTAGGCAGAATTAAGTAGCCTCTGCAGGCACCAGACGAGGGATGACATGAAAGGGCAATACATAGTCAGTTATTTACTTTACTATTAATCCTTCAGGGGTTTCTTTACTTCCATGAATAGGGAGATGTGCTGCTAGGATTTTCTGTCTCATCTAATACCCTGCGCCAGTCAAAGATGAAAAATGGGACACTTGGCAAAGAAACACCAGAGCATGGTCAAGACTTTTGTTGTTAACTTCCATCAAGTTGACTTTAACATAAGCGAATGAGATATTGAGTCTGTGTTGTTCATTCATCCAGTCGCTTCCGACTCTTTGTGACCTCATGAACCAGCCCATGCCGGAGCTCCCTGTCAGCCGTCACCACCCCCAGCTCCAGAGTCAAGCCAGTCACTTCAAGAATGCCATCCATCCATCTCGTCCTTGGTTGGCCCCTCTTCCTTTTTCCTTCCATTTTCCCCAGCATCATTGTCTTCTCTAAACTTTTCTGTCTTCTCATGATGTGGCCAAAGTACTTCATCCTTGCCTCTACTATCCTTCCCTCCAATGAGCAGTCGGACTTTATTTCCTGAAGTATGGACTGATTGGATCTTCTCGTGATCCAAGGCACTCTCAGAACTTTCCTCCAACACCACAGTTCAAAAGCATCTATCTTCCTTCGCTCAGCCTTCCCTATGGTCCAGCTCTCACATCCATAGGTGACTATGGGGAATAGTCAGTTTTACTATGTCACTTTTACTATGCAAATCTTCGTTGCCAGTGTGATGTGTCTACTCTTCATTATTTTATCAAGATTGGACATTGCTCTCCTCCCAAGAAGTAAACGTCTCCTGATTTCCTGGCTGTAGTCTGCATATGCAGTAAGATTTGCACATAGAAATACAAAGTCTGTCACTGCCTCCACATTTTCTCCCTCTATTTCTCAGTTATCAGTCATTCTTGTTGCCATAATCTTGTTTTTTTATGTTTAACTGCAATCCAGCTTTTGCACTTTCTTCTTTTGCCTTGGTAGACCATATTGAGTCTATCAAGGTGATATTCTAGATATATAGATATACAGATATATTCTAGATATTCTAGTCTATCTAGAATGTGGACCTCATCTTTTTCTCCTATTTCTATCTTATCAAGCATTCTTGTCTTTTATAAGAAGTTATGCCTTCTCATGATACGGCCAAAGTACATCCCTGCTCCTCTCCTCCTCCTTTCCAGAAATACCGTTCACCAGGACAAGTGACAGATAGGTCCTGTGACATGGCTGTAGATTGCCATGACATGGGGGGCATGGTGAAGAGGATTGCCATTTTAAGTCAGCAGGCTGCCTGAGACTAGAAAACAAAAGATGATAGTGGGAACAGATGTGGATAGTTCCATTTAATAACTGGTCCAGTTGTCCCCTCTAGCCCCAACTCAGGGAAATTACTTATAAAATTTCAGATTTTCTCATGACTTTTTGTAATATGGGGCAAGACCATATTAAGGTGGTCTTGCCCTACATTATTGCAGATCAGCCCCATGCAGCAGTTATCTGCTGAGGGGCTGAACTTCATCTACATTGATTTAAGTGGTTGGTGAAGATGGAGCCAGAGCTGGAGGGCATGCCATCTGTCAAGATAACTTGATTAGGTTGGTCAATATGAACTTTGACTTGTGGATTTCAATTTGTGTTCTGTGCCAAAGAAGCAAAATCTTTGATCTGCGAAAACAATGCCACAAAAGGGTGTTAGTCCAATATTTGCAGATTTAGCTTTCTAGTTAGAATATTCATTTTTTTCTGAAATATTTATTTATTTCATTAATGCAACTTCACAGGATATGTATGGAATACTGTAGACTATTGAATTAATACTGTACTTCTGTAATGGATATTGAGTCTACCACGAGCAATCATTTGTTACACATTAACAAATCAATCTGCCACAGGGAACACACTCCATGAAAACTTAAAAAAACAATTTTTTTACACAGTTGGCAATTCTGAATTTCTATGTGTTATTACCTCCAGCAATAGACACAATATGCAATTTTTAGTACACGATATCCACAGGCCCAGGATTCATGGATTCAACCAATCACAGATTCAATATTAAATATGGTGTACAACACAAGCAACCTCCAGGGAGCCCATCAGCCATCACTTCTGCCTCGCAAACAAGCATACAGAAGTGCCACAGCCTCCAGTTTGAAGGCACAAGTGGGAGGCTAGCATGCTCTCCAGAGGCAGGGGGAATCTGAAGGATGTGCGCCCAGTGGTCTCAACTTGCTATCAGTACCATTCCTGTCCCACACCATTTATCAATACAGACATCAGCATTAGCTTTCTGGGGTCTGCATGGAGTCCTGGTAACAAACCTCCATTGATAAAGAGGCCTGTTTTATCTGAGCTGTACCATTTTAGACTGCAGGATGTCCCATGAAAATATTTCTGTATACAAAAATGAAATAATAGAAAAATGGAAAATAAAACTGTAATATATGAAAACCAACTTATCAGAGGGAAAACTAGGCTAGTGTCTTACCCATCAGCAAACAAGAGATTGAGAAAGCATAAAAACAATAGGAATTCTTCAGATGTCTGAAGAAAGAGAAATCTGTTTAATTTGTCAGTCTCTGCTACTTCTTAACAATAAGTAAGTTTTGGTCTAACTATTAAATAAAACCAATCCTATGTTGTGCTGAGGCATTAATGAGCCATCCTGTCAATTCCTTCAACATACCTTTAATAGAGGAGTTAACCATTCTCTCTGACCGTTGCTGCTAAGTATACTTCTTAATTCAAATGGCTTTCCTTAGGAACTTAACTGGCCCTGGATGGAGGATTATAGATTAGTCATAAGGGAACTTCAAAATGGTCATGCTGAGCAGAATGGCCTGAAGATCATAGAGGTCAGGAAGGGCAAGACATACGGGCATTTATCCTTGCCAAAAGTACAATAGGAGTGGTAAGGGTCAGTGCTCCCAGGCCATGAGAGGAAAGACATGGGAGAAGTCTTGTTCATGGCATGTGAATCCCCAGGACACCATGTACAACAGTAAAAAGTTGAGTCTCAGTGCAGGACAGTGGAGAGTTCAAAGAATGATTACAATTACAGAAAAATAAATATGTGATCTAAAATACCAAGTTTGTATAGAATCTGCTCTGTGTTTACAGTATCCCTATGATGCAGTTAATTCATAACCCTTGACATAAACATCATGAAATAATACTTCTTATCTTTTTTATTAAAAAAAAACTTTATAAAATTACCAGATAAGCATGAATAAGATGAGTAAATAAAAAGTCCAGATCACAGCACAGAAAAATGGGTGGTTTCAAAGCCCCCAAAATAGTTTTAATACCAACAACTAATGAGAACAAGATGACTTAATATTGAGGTTTGGATTTTGTGCTCTTTCAAATGCTATTTGACTGCAAATACCAACAGTCTTTACCAATGGTGAGTAATGCCAGGAGTTGGCATTAAATGTTCAACAACATTTGGCATTAAATGTTCAACATTTAGAGGACCACACAATTCCCCAGAAGAGATTTCAGGAAAGGCAGGTGTGATACATGTAACCACGGAATTTGCTCCTTGTTGGTGTTTGCCTTCAAGTCAATTACAATTTATGGAAATCTATCACATTACTTTCTGTGACTGAGATTGTCTGACTTGCCCAGGGTCACTCAGTGGGATTTCATGGCCAAACAGGAATTTTAATCCTTGTCTCCAGAGTTATAATCCAACACTGAAACCACAATGCCACCAAACAGGAACATTATAACAATTTTAAACTTGAGTTGCTATGAGTTTTTCAAGTTGAATGGCCATGTTCCAGAAGCATTCTCTCCTGACTTTTTGTCCACATCTATGGCAGGCATCCTCAGAGGTTGTGGGCAAAATGTCAGGAGAGAATGCTTCTGGAACACGGCCATACAGCCCAAAAAGCTCACAGCAACCCAGTGATTCCAGCCATGAAAGCCTTCAACAACACAATTTTAAATTTAGTCACACAGGTTGTCAACTGTGTTGCTGCCAACTGCAACATGATATGGTAATAATCAGAGGTCTTATATTGTAAGAAGGATATGTGAATCGCGTGCTCATGGATTTAACAGACCTATGACACAGCCACTTGATCGTATGTCTCAGTACATACATACTAAAAAAAGTTGATTATATGCAGAATGATACCAAACGTTGACTTACATGTGCAAATGAGCTATGACAGCTGTAATAACATTGTGAGCATTTTGCTATCCCCATGCATCTACTCAGATGCTTGCTCCATTCCTCTGTGAATCTGCTTGTGATGTAAGATCAATATCAGAGCCAATCTTCATGGCTTTCCTCACATGAGATTTCTCACATTGGGGCACAAGAATGACTTTCTCAGCCACTCTATCAGTATTGAAGGCTGTCTTGTCCATAGGCACTTGCCAGTCAATCTTCATGAACTTAGTTAAGCTGTCTTTTTCAGTGTGCTTTCAGAGTCCAAGTTTGAAAACTTTCTTTTTATCATTGCTTAAAAAGTAGCTTGAGCCAAATATTTCCCATATATACTCGAGTATAAGCCAACCCAAATATAAGCCAAGGCACCTAATTTTACCACAAAAACTGGGGAAACTTATTGACTCAAAAATAAGCTGAGGGTGGGAAATGCAGCAGCTTCTGATAAATTTCAAAAATAAAAATACATACCAATAGAATTATATTAATTGAGGCATCCGCAGGTTAAATGTTTTTGAATATTTAATATTTTGAATATTAAAACTGTAATTTAAGATAATACTGTCCAACTCTGATTACCTATATACTTGAGTATAAGCCAATCCAAATTTAAGCCGACCTGAATATAAGCCGATCAGGACACTCACCCAAGCTTTTAAAAAGTATTTCAATTACTTATTCAATCTGGATATAAATACTATAAGTTAACAAGTAATGCTGGATAAAATAACAATCACAGTCCTACTTCTACTACTCAATGCCTTCTGCATTGATTCTTGATAAATAGACTAACGGATGACCTAATTCTCTTGCTGGGAAAAAGTCAATCTAAGTGTGTTTCTACAATGTAGAATTAATGCAGTTTGAGACCACTTTAATTGCCATGGCTCAATGCTATGGAAACCTGAGATCTGTAGTTTGGTGAAGAACTAGTACTCCCATGATTCCATAGCATTGAGCCATGGCAGTTAAAATGATGTCAAACTGCATTAATTCTACAGCGTAGATGCATTCCAAGTCCACAATCCTATGGTGGTGCCTCTTTCAACCTGGAAGGCTCCATGGTAGAAAATTCTTTATGTCAACTTGTTGAAATACAACCTTTCCATTCTGAAATCTTAACTCATGTTCATGAACACACATAATCTGACAAGTCTAAAGAAGGCCAAGCATTGAGGGGTCTGGAGTTTCTCTGCTTTTCCCAGGCTTCTTCCAACAATACTTGGCTTGAGTTCAGCAAGCTACAAAGCTCCTGAACCTCCTCCCCAGATATATCTGTCTTGTCTCTCAGGGTAACAGAAGCTTATTTCTGGCTCTCTGTCAAGCTCCCTGCAACATCCTTTTACCACACAACAATATTGAAGGAAGGAATGCATACTTTTGCTTTGATTTCCAGGGAGAATAATAACTCTTTCCATAGTTTTTTTTTTTTTTCCGTATTAGGTGACAGACAACTCAGAAGAAGTCACCCATCGTTTTATTTTGACCTCTTTTTCACCTTCTCTTCCACCCTCCCTCCCACTAATATTCTAGCCTTATCCAATCTGGGTAATTATTCTGTCTACGGTTGGGTTTTTTTTTTAAATCCCCTTTGTTGTTCTAAGTTCAACTCTCCTCACCTGTAATTTTAGAAGTTTGCATTTTGTTAACTTAGAGAGACCTACAACGCTGCTATTTTCCAAATGAAAAATTTGGTTCATCCACATCTTTCCAATATCACCTCCTAGTCTGCTCTAGGGTCTCTTGCACTGTCACCAGCTCCCACTTAATACCTATGGAGGTGACACCATAAATTAACATACTATGGTGACATCAGTTGTAGTGATGCCACTAATCACATACAGCAAAAAGCATGCACTAAAAAAAGCATTGCCTCAGATTCTGCACTAACAGACATAGACTGAATATACATGTGGGCTGTATACACGTGGGATGATGGTCCTCCAACTGTAGTGTCTTGGTGATAGGTCTGTAGGTGGCTGTGGAGCCCTATTCTTGATCTGCATGTTCTCCCACAGTGAGGGCATCAGTTTCTAGTTGGAAAGCGGTCCCAGTCAGGATTGGATTGATGCGCTTTCCTCTTGGCACGTTTCTCCCTTTCACCCTCCATCCATGCCTCTTCGAATTCTGCAGCACTGCTGGGAATACTGAGAAGGGGTTGTATCTCAGTTCCAATATACAGTATCCTGCCTCATTAATGTAAGAATCATCCATTTTAACTCAAATTCAGATGGGTCTTTAAAGTCATAAGCTGTGTTTGGGCTTTGGGCCTTTTCTGTACTATTTGCTCACTTTGTGGCAAGAGAGAACAAAGTTTCCACTGAACTCAATTGGAAAACACCTCTTTGGCAAAGGATTTTTCAAATCCTGGACCAATTAATTTGTTTGGGTGTAAAGATCAACTCTTACAAGAGATGTAGGGTTTGGATAAAGAACTGAAGGCTGAAAGCCAACAAAGGAATTCTCACTTTCTCTTAAATCAGGTTGTCCAGGGGCTGAATATTGCAAGCATAGAGGGAGATTTTGAACAAGATAGGTTTGAAAGGTTCCCAGGTTTTGAACAAGATAGGTTCTAAAGGTTTGTTCTTAAGTTGAATTTATTTGTAAATTGGAACAGGTACATTTTTAAGTGTTGTTTGTTGTTCATTTGCTTCCGACTTTTCGTGACCTCATGGACCATCCCACGCCAGTGTTACTCCAGCTATATGTGTGTGTGTGTGTGCTTCGGATTGCATAGGGAAAGGTGAACACCCCTGTGGCGTTTGTTTTGCTGTCTGTGCCCCTGTTCAGAAGATTTCACTTCACTTTCTGTCCCTGTGAGAATTGGATTTTGAAAAAATTGGCTTGTTGGGGAAACAAGGATTGGAGATAAAGCTTCAGTAGAGATACCTTTTCCCCACGATCACTCAGCAGTGGATTTCCTTTTTTGAAGGTTAGATTTCTCTCCCTTCCTGTTGTCTCACCTCCGTTCTTCATGATGAGTCATTTGTAAATGAGATGTTTGTAACTCGGGGACTGCCTTTATTAAGAGATACAGTACATTCTTTGAACTCGTGCCCATGGTTTGTTTCTCAAATCAGCCAAGTGTGGATTTTGCATAGGATATGAATCAAATTGCAGATGGGCTTTGAAAACTCTGTGCTTTTTGAAATCTTTCTTGCAACAGTAAGAAAATGGCCGAAATTACTAATTGCTTCCTTCAAGAAGAAAGTGTATACATCATTCCTAGTTGACTTAGCCACGGTAGTCCACGCTCTGGTTACATCCTGTCTTGATTACTGCAACGCTCTCTACATGGGGTTGCCTTTGAAGACAGCCCGGAAGCTCCAATTAGTCCAATGGGCGGCAGCCATGATACTAACAGGAGTGGGGCGCAGGGAGCATACAACTCCTCTGCTGCACCAGCTCCACTGGCTGCCGATCTGCTACCGGGCTCAATTCAAAGTGCTGGCATTGGCCTTTAAAGCCCTAAACGGTTCTGGCCCAACTTATCTATCCGAACGTATCTCAACCTATCAGCCCACCAGGACCCTAAGATCTTCTGGGGAGTCCCTGCTCTCTATCCCGCCGGCTTCACAAGTGCGGCTGGCGGGAACGAGAGACAGGGCCTTTTCTGTGGTGGCCCCTCGGCTTTGGAACACCCTCCCCATAGAGGTAAGATCAGCCCCCTCGCTGATGGTGTTTCGGAAAAGATTGAAGACATGGATGTTTAAACAAGCATTCGGTTAATCCGTTGCAACGAATTATGATGACTAAAGGACTGGTAATCATGGACGATGAATTTGGATTGCGACTCCAGTTACGAGATGCATTGGATGGTTATTGGTGGCCCAATAATTTGTATTATATATGTGTTTTATGCTTTTAAACTGAATATTGTTGTTTTTTAAGTGTTGTAAACCGCAATGAGTCGCCGATTTAGGCTGAGATATTAGCGGTATACAAGCGCATTAATAAATAAATAAATAAATAAATAATAGTTTCTATCTAAATGAAAAAGAATCATGGTGCTACAATATTCTGTGCAGGAAAAACCCCAGAAATTGTTAACAGTGTCTTTAGACTCTTGGAGGGGGTCTTTCAGACCCCAGAATTATACTATGATTTCAAATTAACGGTCACATCTATGGTCATCTGGAGTCTTTGAATTGGTGATTTGTGCAGACATATGTTTTCAAAACAAAGAAATATACCCCTGGAGGCATAATTATAACAATCATTCATCGCCTCCTAGCCCTACCTTACAGTTACATCATAGACAATTATTGAGGGTTGGTCATATATGCCAAGGCTGTAGTATCTGTGGCCTTCCCAACATTGTATTATAATTCCTATAAGCCAACTTGGCCAATTATGAGGGAAGACATTAGTAGTAGTTCATTAACATCTGGAAGAACATAGGTTCCCTCACCCTCTGGTCCATGCTTTCTGAATTTATCTTTTGTCCTTGTTGATTAAAAAACCTATTCCATTAACATAGTAATTAAAAAATACCAAAAATTTCTTAAGAAAATGGTAGAAGAATGGTTAAGAGCAGCTATTCCAAAGGGATATTTTAATGTCTTGTGCCTACTGAAACTGTTTGCTAATTCAGAAAACCACTAGTGTTACTATTTAACAACATCAAAGAAGTGGTGCCAAGTCCTCCTCCTCAACCTGCTTAATGGAAGGTATTAGTTAAGATCAGTTCAAAGAACAATCAAAGGGGTGGTGGAATTTTTAGCAGATACAATTTACAACTTGTCCTAATTGGAAATCCAGCAGCAAGAATATCCTGGTCCTAAAAGGCAAGAAAGAAAGGCTATTTAGAGTAATCTGAAGTTAAATTGGGTAAAGATATGTATTTTCAAGAATGTGGAGGGGTTGACTTAATTAATCTTAAACCAGTCTGTCATGGACTGAATATAACTCTGTATTCTTCAAATGCAAACTCTGATAGCTCTGAAAACAGACAGCTCTGAAAACAAATCCAGAATACTTTTGCTTCATTATAACTCTATCAGTGTTACATGTGCAAATGGTTAATAGTATCTCATTCAGCATAAAAATCTGAGCTGAATTTAAATTTAAAGCAATGAGAGCTCCTGTCCTACACTGGTTTTCACTCTGCATTAGATCTGAAAAAGTGGGTTTATATCCACAAAAGCTCGCATTTAAACAAAAAACAGTTGGTCTTACAGGTGCCACTACATTACATCTTTTAATTTCCTGTCCTTCCTCCTTTCACAGCAGGTTATGAAAAAACTATGTGATGGAGCATTTTTGGAATTAAAATGCCAAATTGCTGTAAAATCAGATTACGTTTTTCCAAAGGCTCCTGCCCATATTATGAAATCTGAATCTAAATCCAGTTTTTGTGTAGTTTACTGATTTCAAATGCAGAAAGCATAGCAATTAGAGAGACTGTAAGAAAACAAAAGATCAATTTAGAATCATAGAGTTGGAAGAGACCACATGAGACATCCAGTCCAACCCCTGCATTCATATTGATGATGATGATGATGATGATGATGATGATGACGACAATGATGATTATTGGTTTCAGTCTACGAGGTTAATTTTGCACCATCACCAGCAAGGGTTTAATCCAAGAATCTAGGCACATTCCAAGTAGGGTTACTTTTTAATCATGCTATTGTGATCTTCATTCAGATTTTTGTCACTCCATTTGGAATTGCTCTCAGGGCACTTCTCACCACTAGAAGTACAATTGTTTGCTTTTCCAAGATGGAAACACAGTTGATTTCTAGTAAAGGATAGAATATATCACACTTCATATTCTTATTTTTAATTCTTATGTGTAGTGGTTTGAGCTTCGGAGTATGACTCTGTAGACCAGGGTTCAATTCCCCGCTCAGCTACAGATATACATTTGGTGACCTTCAGCAAGTCACATTCTCTACACTCCAGAAAACTTTGTGATAGATGTCTTAAGGTCACCTTAAGTCAGAATTGAATTAAAGAGAGAACAACAACAAACACTACAAGAAAAGAGATTTCACTTAAACTTTAGGAAAAACTTCCCATGTTCCACTTTGGCAGTGGAATATGCTGCCTTGGAGGATGGTGGAGTCTCCTTCTTTGGAGTGGGTGGCCATTTTTCAGGAGTGCTTTGACTGTGTGTTCCTGCATGGTAGGATTCTTATGTTTTTATGATTCGTCTTCAAAGATGGATCCAGATATTCCCTTCCATGTCTCCTCTGCTTGGCAGATGCTCTTTTCTTAAGTTGGTGCAAGTTCTTAGTGTAAAAGAGAAATACATATGAAACAAACTTGAATTATATTTTCAATCAATACTGCATAATCTCTTATGGACAGAGGCAGCCCTAGGTAATTTTCAATGGTAAGCAAACAGTATTTTGTCGTCGTCGTCCCCCCCCCCCCCCCCAAAACCAATCACTGAACTATATTTTCTGTTTGTCGTGTGAGTTCTGTGTGCCATATTTGGTTCAATTCCATCATTGGTGGAGTTCAGAATGCTCTTTGATTGTAGGTGAACTATACATCCCAGTAACTACAACTCACATATGTCAAGGTCTATTTTCCCCCAAGAGCGCCTCAAGAGCGCCCCTGGGCAAAATCAACTATACTGCAAATGCTTACTTTGCGTAATGAGTTGAGCCGCCCCTGCTTATCAAGCTTTGTGCTGCATTGTAACTTCCCTCTCATGCAGAGTATATATCCAGAACTGTTAATGTTGTTAGTTGCTAAATAATGGCTTACTGGCTCATTGACTTACAAAGTTTTCTAACCCACAGCCTATTTAATGTTATGCATGGAAGGGAGAAGAAAATGGCCTATATATACAATGGGATATATACAGCTAAGAGCTAAACAGATTAATGCTAATTCAAAAAATACTGCTGAAGTATTAAACATGAATATGATACAAGACATAATATGCTGGCACGAGATGAGTGTCTACATACACAAAGGAAATTTATATTCATGGATGAAAAATGTATCTCAATTATACTAACATTGAGTGGTCTGTTTTTTTCTAGCAGAAGGAAAAGCAGTGCTTAGAAAAAATATTATATAGACTCTTCTATCAAGTTTATGTTATATTTTCACTGTCATCAGAAGCCCAGGAAAAAGGAGGAGGAATTGGAAATACTAGTTTCCGCTGAGTCTGTGTTGAAATTTGAAATAATAAACTCTTATATCTTAATATTTATAGTTCTAATAAACTACCCCAATATTAAAATGGAAGATAAAAACCTGAAAGTCCAAAGCTACAATTTGTTGTTAAGACAAAACAATTTTGAATAATCAGCAATGATTGAAATCTAGGATTGCTTTTCTTATTTAATAAGTGATTCCCCGTGGTGATGTATCCCGGATATTAAAGTAAGTTTAACTCATTTGGGCCAGCTGTTTCAAATTGATGCCCAACAACTTGCCAAATGATAGCAGAAAGTATGCATGAAATAACTGTTTGGATGCTGATTTATCAGCTTTACTTGACTGTCTCAAATAGATCTCATTTTGGATAATAAGGAATTAATGAATACATGAGGCAATTTCTCTTAACTGAAAATGGCAAAACACACAGGTAACAGTACATTTAGCACACTGACTCAGAAACTACATGGAAGGTTATGATTTCAGCAGAAATTAGTGGCTGTCTTTCAAGCTTCCCTTCAACTGTACGGAGTATCTAAAGCAGAAAAACTGAAATGTGGTACACATTTTGATATACAAGTAACTTTTTACATGTTTCAAATCCTAAAGTTAACACAAAAAAGAATCCTATGACATCTAAACCAATATATTGTGGTATAAGCTTTCATGATCTAGAATCCACTTTCTTAGAAATACCTCCAAGTGTGTATGTGTGTGTGCATGCATGTGTGCGAGTACATGCTTGCTGTGGGTATGCATTTTGATAGTTAAAGTATAGGCCTAGGATCATCTTTCAGCAAAAGCCACCCAAGGGAGGGGGCATTCCCCACTGATTCTTGGCGGGTAAGAATCAGGTCCTTGCCATTGGTTAATTCTGGACTTACAGGCTTCTGAGCAAAGATATAGCACTTCAATGAGATGGCATTGTCTAAACTTGAATATGTGGCCCATCTCATAATGCCCACCAGCCCTAGTTAACATCACCAGTATGATGGGAGCTGTAGTCTACCAACCTCCATATTAATAACATGGCAAATTTACTCTAGGTTTTAATCGAGACTTCAAATCAGCTATCCATGATTCAAAACTCTACCCTTTAAAATAGGTTCAGTACCTATAGGCTACATATTCTACTGCAAGCCTGCCAAATTTCAGAACATTTCATCAATCCACTAATTTTGGGTTTTTTTAAAGTTTTTACCATAACATTTTTTTAAAAAAATCACAAGAGGTGGCTCTGGGAATTGAAGTCCTAACCTCATGTCACAAGACGGGACACAGTCAACCAGGCATCTGACTGGCTGAAAAAGAAAGTGAGAAACACACACAGAAAGACACCTCAATTTCCATCATGCCCCGGGAGGGAACACAAGGCTTCTTCAATGCTTGTGCCACCCAAAGTGCTGCTGGGAAAGCACGTTCCCCATTGCCACAAGTAGGTGGGGGGTGGGAGAGCCTTTGGGAAGGGATGGAGGAGCCTGCCAGGGAAGAAAGCAAAGGATTAGCCACAGCTTTCCTGATTTACGAGGCTGCCCTATCCACACACCAGCACCTCTGCCTCAGGTAGAGTAACGTTCAGCCCCCATTATTAGCCCCCATTAGCAGAAAAGATCTGGCTGCTGTGATCTGTTATGGCTAAGGCTTCAGCTGGCCCATCCTAGGCTTGTTTTCATGCATTTGGCAACTGAATCATTCAAATCCAGTACACATAACTGAAATTGTGTGCACCACTAATGTGTATGCAAACACTAAAAAAGATCTAAAGAAATTCAATATATTTGTGGTCCCAGGTATTTTGGATAAAGGATACTCACAGTCCAAGGTCCAGAAAACTCTGTGTTAAGTTCCACTTTGTATCACCATAAATCATACATGACTTGAAGACATACAACCATTGCTTCATGGATAGGCTGGTTCGAGTTATAGTTTTAAAAAACTCTGCCCTTGACAAAAAAAAGTCAATTGTCCTGTTTACTCACAGATACACATGCTTATGATGACAAATCACTGCCTATAGCTGTGTGTATGCCCTTTGCTTGCTAAGAACATTGCAAATATTTGGAAATAAAGACTTAAGCTTTTCTAAAGTAGACAATGTCACATTTTGCCCAAATGAAAGAGTTCAGATTTTGGTCTTTAGTGCTTTCATTAACACCGTTCCCACAAATGCTAGTAAAGAGTTGGCAGAAAAAGAGTTTTCTTATTGAATTCCCAGGCTTTCTATTTATTATAACCTACACCATTGCTCCAACCGTTAAAAGCAGTGGTTCCTAACCTGTGGTCCGTGGACCACCAGTGGTACACCAGAACTAAAATATGGTCCACAGCCTCACCGTTACTACACTGTTGCAATGAGAGCGACTAGTATCACGAAACCCTCTTATAGTGCTGAGGCTTATTAAATATGGTTTTCTATGGGCGAGCAGATGACCACTACTGGCTGGCATATCTTCTGTATCAGAAACTAGAGCTGATGTGGTCTATCTAATGCAATTTTCTGAATCAGTCCCCCAAATAACCAAACTAAAGTTGACCAAAACCGGATTTGTAACCCCTTTGATATTAATGTTGGAGAGTGGTCCCTGGTCAAAGAGGTCCATGGTGAAAGTGGCCCCTGGTCAAAAAAAATTGGGAACCACTATTCAAGAGCCTTTTGGGAATCTCTCTTAATTTTTAGCTATTTCTTTAACTGTTCCAGCACTGTATCTTGATAGATGTTCATTATTACTCAATTGCTCACCAAACAGAAAAGGAAAACAAGTTTTGGTTTTGGTTTTTTTTTTAAAGTTTCTCTGGTGATTTGAAAATAAACCACACAATAGTGGGACCACATTTTCTTATTAAATACCTTAATGTCAATTTTGTACTATGATTTTTGAAAAGAAAAAAGGAGAGGGAATATTACTCCAAAATTCAGATGTTTGAGTTATTATATACAGTTTTAGACATTTAATTTGTTTGGTCAGTGATGGCAAATCATATTTAAAAAATCTCCTAAAATCACTACATTTAAAATATTTCTTCTTTTAAGAAGACAAAGACTTGCTTAATGTAGCTTTGACGAACTGCCAAAAGGGCATGGTTACATTCTCCCCAGTTGCAGGTGAAGCCCTATTAGAAAAACGTTTTTCCTGACAGAATATCATCACCAGAAAGAGAATGATATTTTAATTACTTTCTTTAAATGTCATCTTAAAATAAATTATAGGCCATCAATTATATTTCTTCTTAAGAAAAAGCATAACAGGAAATCTGTTTCATCATGTTTTAGTTTTTTAGAGAGAGAGACTATAAAAATTACTTTGTCCATCCAAACACAGACCTGAATTCGCTCTCTCTAGATGCAAACATAGTATTAATGTAATCCCCACTCCCTAAGGTTTAAACATCCTTCCTTACTGATTGTTTCAAAACATTTTCAAACAGTGGCTATATGAACCTTCTTATATATGTAAATTCAAATAAATACATGGATTTACCTCCTATGATATTCCTATATGGAACATTCACTTTGAGAAAGACTGGTTTTGCCTATCATTATTTTTTAACAGCAGATAATTTTCATGTTGTTTGTTTTATGTGCCTGTAATCTCAAGTGAAAATGTTTTAAGGCTGTTGTGCTCTTTTATTGTTTGCATAGTTATGTTTAGTGAGAGCTGGACTTAGGGAAGGCTGAGTGAAGGAAGATAGATGCTTTTGAACTGTGGTGCTGGGAAAATGTTCTGAGAGTGCCTTGGACTGTGAGAAGATCCAACCAGCCCATGCTTCAGGAAATAAAACCCGACGCTCCCTGGAGGGAAGGATATTAGAGGCAAAGATGAAGTACTTTGGCCACGGCATGAGGAGACAGGAAAGCTTAGAGAAGACAATTATGCTGGGGAAAATGGAAGGAAAAAGGAAGAGGGGCCGACCAAGGGCAAGATGGATGGATGGCATCCTTGAAGTGACTGGCTTGACTCTGAAGGAGCTGGGGGAGGTGACAGCTGACAGGGAGCTCTGGCGTGGGCTGGTCCATGAGGTCACGAAGAGTCAGAAATGACTGAACAAATGAACAACAACAACAAATGGTTATTTAAATTTTATTTTCATAGTTTAAATGTTTTAATTTTAGGAATTGTTTTTAAAGTAACTTTTCTATTTATTATTTCATTGAAAATTTGCTTCATTTTAAATATGTTGTTAGCCACCTTAAGTTGCGTTATTTGGATAAAGTCAGAATATAAATGAAAAGGAGGAGGAGGGGGAAAAGGAAAGGAGAAGGAAGAGAGCCTACCACATACCTCTGCAACATGACAAACTCTATCTTAAGGTAAGGCCATGAAGAATATGAGTCCCTAGATGGAATGATGTCAAGCTCTGCTGAACAAATTTTGCCACCTGTTGGCTACTAAAGTTGGCTGGGTTTAACATTTTGTTTAACTGCCTGTTTTCATTTGAATTAAAATGTTAATCTTCGTGAACGAGATCCTATTTTCCCTAATTTCTGTCTTTTGTCCATTTCTGCAATCACCTAATAGAAAGATGTCGTGTCCTTCCCATTCTTCACCCTTGATTCCTCTCATCTCCTTTTTCTCCCCATTTTGTTTTTTTTCTCCATGTGGCTGTGTTTCATTATCTGCTTTGAATTGGTTTATATGAGTCTACACTGCCATAAAATCCAGTTCAAAGCATATAATCTGGATTTTATATGGTAGTGTAAACAGGGCCTTATTGTTCCTCCAATAAATTCAACACAACATGCTGTAAGATTATGTATTTAACAGGAATACATAGCTTTACTGTAAAGTTAAATGCATTTCTAGCCTACCTTTACAGCCAGCAACCACATTGGGTGAGGAATGTCTGTTCAGCTTTTGGCTGGGTTGCAAGAAGGATGTCATTTCTATTTTCCTCCCACCAGCAAATGAGACTATGGGATACCTGTCACAATTCCTCATTGCAGCCTTGCTCACCTGAAAGGCACAATCAGCTCCACAAAATGTTTCTTTACACCTTGACTGGCAGCTGAATAGAGCTCTGTTGACCAATGGGGCTGCTGACTATTAAGGTGGGCGTTGCAGGATCAGGCCAGGAGGGTTATGCCTATGTAGCTAAGTAGCTGATGTAAAATACTGGTTAATATTTGTTTAGAAGGTGGTACAGAAAACCCATATTGACCACCCCAACCACCATTTTACAGTTTCTGCCCTATGACACTAGGGCCACTTTTACAATGCAGCTTGGAACCAATTTGGGAGAAACCGTGTTCAATGTGGAATTGATAAGATTGCCATGCCTGGAACCAGTTTGAGGACATAAAGGTAATTGACCATGGAATCGGGCCTCATACAGCTTTGCAAATTCTATTTTTTCCCATTTCCAAGAGAGAAACATATCAGTGCTCCAGAGGCATGGGCAAGGGAGTTACATTTGGGAGTGAAGACAATGAATTACCCCTCTCAGGGGGTCAATTGACCTCCTGCCCTTGGGGCCTTTTTGGCAGCCCTAGTTCTGGATTCTTTACTATGCTTCAGCAAGAACAGGTCTTTATAATGCACCCCGTATTTTGTGGAGCTGATTTCATCCTGGATGGAACGAGATACACTAAGATCAGCTGCAATGCATTAGATGGCTCACATCAGACTTTCTGTGATTTTTTTTAAAAAACATACACTGCTTCCTGTTCAATCTGCACTGCAGGGCACATTGGCATTGTGCATTTATGACCACTGGAGCTGCATTGTATGGTCGGTGTAAACAGGCTCTATAAGGGCCTGCTTTCAATTTCAAATTTTGCCTCTGATTTCTTAGGAAATGGGAGGCTGCTCAGCTGCCTGTCCTGGTCCTGACCATCCTTTTATTTCAGGAAAATCATCCTTAGGAGGGCATTATTTGGAGCAGTGGAAAGTGGGGTGTTTACATTTCTTGTTCACAACATCATATTGCTCCTCCAGATATTTGACATATGAAAGCTGGGAAATACGTGGCCAGAGAACATCAAAATGGGGTCAAGATTACAAAAGTTATTAATAAGGAAGAACACAAAAACTTGGAGAGGATGGAGCGTTTTGCTTTTGCCTGAACCTACAGGGAAGGGCAAGAACCTGCCCTTTCTTACTTTCCAAATGTATTAATTGAGTGCAAATTTAGGGTTTTGGAAGGGTTTGGGCTTAGTTTACACCATTTGAAGACAGATGAAGACAAAGGGGCAAAGAGGGGGAATAAAAGAAAATTGGGACATTTTCATGGCAGCTAGAAATGTAGATCAACAGAAAATTAGTAAAGGCTGTCCCTGACAAATCAAGACAGTTGGAGGGTATGCATCTCTCTTCCATTCACATGCACACACTAATTCTTTCTACATAGCATTCCATCTATTCTTAGTATTATAATATCATGGAGCATCTCATCTCCGCTGGTAGTTGCAAAGATGAGCTAAAGATCTATCAAAGTTTGCCAGCAGTCTCACATCCATGGTTTGTTTTTCTGTCCTTCCTTCCATTTGGTCACTGTGAAAGCTTTCACTTTTTTCCCTCCTGAGCACAGCAGTGTGGTCCACTTGCTTTCAAGTACAATGTTTACATAGATGAAATGTTTTAAGGCAAACATTCTGGACTGCAGCAAACTAATTTCTCTTTTAATATACACAGATGAAACGCAATTGAAGGCCATGGAGCTGTGCCAGTTTACACCAGTAGGTATTTTGGCCTACAAATCACAAAAGAAAATGAGATCCTCTATTTTATTACACAGTATAACCTTGGTTTATATCTCAGTGACACCTCATTTCCTTTTGGCAGCTTATTTAATTTGGCAATTGTTTACTCTGTTTCATATGTATGTTTTGCAGGCCTCACTTCAGGCCCATTCATCCCTTCGCAAAAACAGAACCGACAATGCACAGCGTTCCCTTTGCAATTCCTCCTAAAGCTGCATTCGAGGTCTGAGCCTGCTACAAACACCTTAGGAGATATTCACACAAAGCTTTATCTTAGCTTGGCCCAAATTACTACAGTTATGGACACTTCTTTCAGCATTTTACAGCCAGAAAGCAGCCTCCGGAGAGGAACTGAGACAATTCAGCTGTGCTTTAATAAGGTTTATGGCCACTGTTCATTGATGTTTAAATAGTCAAGTCTGTTTGTCACCAGGGTGGGAGATAAAACAGACACAACCTCACCTCGAATTCAGTAATAGTTTCAATGCCATTTCCCCATTGCATTTCAAAGGCCAGTAATAGGTTTCCTTGCAGTTCTGGAAACTGTGAGTAAAAAATGATATTTCAGCAGTATTTTAGCTGGACACTGCTGAATCCAATTTATGTTGTTGGAAGGGTATGAAACAGTAAAATATCAGCCTTGCAGGAGAATTCCCTGCAGGCTCGCCGAGGTCATTGTCAAGCCACTCTTATGACTAGCTGGTTTTCCCAGAAATGTTTCCCTGGAAAACCAATTGAAATCTTTGCTTATCACATTTTGATTAAGGTTACTCCTGTGGGATTGTGTTTGGATAGATTTTTGATCTATGATTACTTCACTGAATAGAGAAGGGAGTGAAAGAGGGATAAGAAATCTCCATCCAACTGAAAAAAAACCCCCACTTTAATATCTTTCTTGCATGCTAGTTCCTACCATTCACAACTATCACTCCTCCAAACTGCAGTTTCAGCTTTCAAAAAACAACATAGCATTCTCCTTAAGATAAGTCCAGGCAATAAGAAATTGTATAGACAACCCAATGAAGTCACCTCTATACAGACAGTAAGAACTGGTTACCTAACTAGGGGCCATTTCACATGACACAATTGTAGTGCGATCGTTTTAAAGGCCATTTTCCACATCCTGTGGGATCTTTGGATTGTGATTTTAGGAATAGATCCTTAGTTTTCTCAGGCAGAGAGCCCTAATATTTCATCAAACTGCAAACTAATATTTCTAAAGATGTAGCCATGCCATAATGCAATAATTTTGTAGTTATAGATCCCATGCCACAGATCCAAATTGGACAGAAAGTGTTTCTGAATTATTGTTTATTTTCATTCTTATTCAGATACTTGGCAGACTTGAAGCTTGTCCCCAAACTCTTGCACTCTCCAACTGCTGGTTTCCTTTCAGACACCCATGAATTCATTTGTATATATTTCTGTTCTGTCCTTCGTTGCATTCTCAACCTTGACTACAATTTGCAAGGGCTTCACTTAGAACAGTGGTTCTCAACCTGTGGGTCCCCAGTTGTTTTGGCCTACAACTCTCAGAAATCCCAACCAGTTTACCAGCTATTAGGATTTCTGTGAATTGAAGACCAGAAAATCCGGGGACCCACAGGTTGAAAACCACTGACTTAGTACAAGGAAGGTTAAGGTTAAATAGCCAGAGCTTGAAAATGTAACTCTTTTGGAGCATAGCTCCCAGATTTGCCCAGAAATATTGGACTGTGACCATATTAAGGACTTCATTTCACATGATAAGTAAAGCGTTGAGGATAATGGTTTTTCCCTTAAACTTTGCAACACCCCGTTTGGAAATTAAACAAATTATTTTCCTACCTCCATCACACATTTCCCTTCTTTTCGATTTATTTTCAAATTATCCTTTTGCCTTCCCACCACACGGGAGACATATTTCTCCTGCCACTGTCTCCTTTCCTGTTTTCTTTTGCTTGAAAAAAAAATCCTTTGTTGTTCTTGCAGACATATTTTTAATGCAAGATCATTAAATGGGATTTCTTCTATTCTATATTATTCTGTATTTCAATTTCTCTTTATGGGTACCCATATCTCTCAATTCAAAAGGTACCTCTATTGAATTTACATTGATAACAAAAAGATATAAATTACCGTTTCTTCCTCCTCGGTCCCAAAAGAATTATGGCAGAAGAAAGGAATTTATACTGTCCATCTCAGCTTCTCCCTCCAAAGTGACATCATTGTTATGTTTACAGATGGGCAATGGAAAATTCCCATCACATGTTAAATTTGACATATTTACCCATCTCTATGAGAAGAATTTAAAATGAAGTCAATTACCAGTTGACTTAGGGATCATCGGGGAAAAAAAACATGTTTTAGAAATGGTGAAATACCTGAAATCCAAGGTATGAGCTTGCATCATGTGTAGGGTAATACCAGTAGCCGTTTCTGAAATGTGTAGAAACACTTATTTTACTGCATGTGATGAAGTCCCATTTGTCAGATTATGTGAACTGTGAACTTTTGTAAGCCTTAACTTTCACTATTCCTTACCTAAGATAACCCCATGAGAGTCATGAAGTTAGCATAAGTCTACAGTCACCTTGGTAGATATACAATCATATAGTTTGACATCTATTCTGTATGCTGTTTAAATTTTTGTTAGTGGGAGCAAGACTATGACCCTTCTTTTCCTCATTTTTTTTATGTCAGGAGTGACACGTGTCTACTTTTTTAAAAAGTTGTTACCCTCCCCCATACACACACACACACACACAATGGGTGCATCTACACTATAGGAGTAATGCAGTTTGACACCATATTGCCTGTTAAGGCTCAATGCTATGGAATCATGGGAGCTGTAGTTTTACAAAATTCCAAACTTCAAACTTCAACTCCCACAATTACATAGTAGGCCTGGGTAACAACGCAAAAATTTGTTTCTAAAATCGATTCGTTTTTTGGGGTTTTTTGCGTTTCGATATTTAAAATAATTACAAAATTTTCCTTTTTAAAAGTTCGGTATTTACGAAATTTCGTTATTATTAACGAATCAATTTGTTAAAATGGCGGACGCGGTTGTGCAACATGAAAATATTAGTTTTAAATAATAGTTTTAATAATAATAGTTTTTAATAATAGTTTAGACATGCCTAGCTCTTTCAGCTGCTCGTCATAGGGCTTAAATCTCATAGGGCTTAAATCATAGGGCTAATAGTTTTAGTCCGCCCCCTCTCTATCCCTCCCTCCCTCTCCCTCCCACCCGCGCAGTCGCCTCCGTCTCGCGCACGCAGCGCGCGCACAGCCAGAGATAGAGGCGGCACACATACCACTTTAGAGAGAGGGAGAGAGAAGAATCGGGTGGTTGCTCCGCTGCTGTTGCTGCGCCTCCTCCTGCGTTTCCTTTTCCCGGCGGGGGAGGCGATCGGGGAGTCAGCGGCCTTGCCGCTGCTGCTGGGCAGGGGTCTTTCTCTTTCCCAGGGCGGCGGATGCCAGGGCCCCGCCGAGCGGGCACGCCGGACCACCCCTGCGCCGGGCCGGGCATGTGTGGGGTGTGTGCATGCCCAGGTGAGCCGGGAAAAGGGGGAAGAAGGGGGCGGGGGGAGCCAGGGGGTGAGGGGAGGAAGCCAGGCCGGGAAGGGAGCTTGCTCGCTCAGTCTCTCTCTCTCGCCTGCCTTCCCTTCTCCTTGCCCCTGCTCGGGCCCCTTTGCAGCCAATAGCTGAAATAATAACGAAACAATTACAAAACAATTACAAAATAGCTTTAAAAATTCGTTTTTTAAAAAAATTGCTCCAGACTGATTCGTTATCATTTTGTAATTCAAAAATTAACGATTTTTTTAACAAATTACGAATTAACGAAACGAATTGCCCAGCCCTATTACATAGTATTGAGTCATGACAATTAAGGTGGTGTCAAAGTGCATTATTTCTTGAACTGGATGGAAACTTCCATTTGTGTCCAGTTGATTTTTTGCAGGCTCACAGAGGTTGGAAAAGGGATTACTTAACATTGGCCTACCCCATGTTCAAAATAAAATTTGCAGTGTTCCAGATGCATTTCAGAGTTTTGTGACAGAGTAGGCAATATGTGTTTTAAAATATTTGTTTAAAGTGTTTTAACATTAATTTTAATTAGATGTATAGGTTTATGCTTTCAAAATCTCTGCTTTCCATATTGCTTTAGGTGTTCTGTTTTCATTGATGTTCCAGCTTGATTCTTATTCAGGAGAAAAGCAGGATATAAATGAAATAAATAATGAACACAAGGTTCTTGGTAAATAAAATAATACAGAAAAGGGTTTCTTTGTAGAAAGATTACTAGAAAATCATGGGTTTACTTGGTTCCCTTTAACTTTTCTGCTCATGTCATATCACACCTTTCTCCTGTCAGATAGGTAAAGGCAGGTGTCAACATTTGCTGCCGCCTTGACAAAATCAAGTCCATTAGAAGCTGACAGTTTGCATTTGGTCCTGATTAGGTTATGATGAAAGGCTTTTCTTAACAGTATTCAGTTCAGGTGACAGAGTTTTAGAGGCAGCTTTAACAAAATCCTTCCAGGGTGACAGGTGTGACAAGCCAGCTGCCGTTGTATAGCAAGGGGAGATGAGCAGAATATGAAAGGGATATTCCAAAGTGATTATTTGAACATTTTTACCACCGGTTCAAAAATGGTAGAAAAAAACCCAAAGTTTATGACTTATGCCCATTTTTGTTGACAGAAAGCTGAAGCAGAAAATAATACATTGGATCAAGAACAAGGAAACTCTAATGATTAAAGGAGAGCTAAATAGAAGAGGGCATAGCCACATATTACACAAATATTTTGTCAAGACTTCAGTGAAATTTCAGTTAAATTTGGCAAGTGAAGAACATTGAAGGGATTGTGTTGTTCATACCAGATCACAGATGGCAAGTGAAATAAGCTTTTCTTGGACTCATATATCCTTGTCATCCTAACTTGTCTCTGTAGCCAAGAAAAAGCGACAAAGAAGGAAAACATGGCTGCTTATACATCATATTGAATTCTTAATTTAATGCTAAACAACAGTGGTGAATCTAACCACTGAAATCTTCTGATCTCAGCTATATGAACAACTCAAAGGTCTAAAAACATGCTTTCATATTTTGTCCATCAGTTTATTTGAAGTTTTCTTCTTCTCATGACCCTCTATAGAAACCAATGGCCAGAAAGGTATGTCTCAATTAATCCTCACTACATAAAACAGGCATGGACAAACTTCAGCAGGTGTTTTGAACTTCCACAATTCCTAAGAGTTGGTAAACTGGGGTTTCTGGGAGCTGAAGTCCAAAACAACTGGAGAACCAAAGTTAGCCCATGCCTGACACAGAGCCAGCATGGCGTAATGTACTGAGCTTTGGACTATTAGTCTGGACACCAAAGTTCACATCCCCACTCGGCCATGGAAACCCATTGGGTCACCTTGGGCAAGTTACTCTTTCTCAGCCTCTGAGGAAAGTACAGAAACTGGCCTCTGAATAAATTTTAGCAATAAAAATGATGATAGGTTTTCCTTAGGGTCATCGTAATTCAGAAATGACCTGAAGACAAATAACAGAGAAAGACAGAAGAGAGGACAGAGAAAGAGAAAAAGTGGTCTTTATACTTCTCACTTGAAACTGATATCACAAAGAGGAATGTTTAAAAAACTGAACAACTATCAAACTTCCTTCTTTTTCACCTTCTAAAATGTAAATATTTCTGTTTTGTGCAAAAAGCAGTGTGAAATAGATGCAAACAGAAACAAATTATGGGGAAGAAAACGGCTTAGGAAACCAGAATATAATAATGCAATTACTCTAATGTGAAGAAATCAGTCTTCTGAAGAGTTTACAAGAAAAATATCAGAGGCTAGAAGAAAACTCCTGAAAAACAGTTATATTTTAACTGGCTTTTAACATGTCTATATATGGAACTAGCCTAAGGTGTAATCTGGGAAGAAAGCTCCTCAATGGTGTTGCCATTACTGAATTGCCCTCTTGTTTTACTTGTTTTGTTTGTACTAGGATTGACAATTATGTGATCCTTCAGATGCTATTGGATTGCAAGTCCCAACATCCATCAGGCTTGGTTTACGTTAACTAAAGTTGCAAGGATTTGCAATATCACACTTTCTGGAAGGCTGCATGATTTGCACTCCCATTTATATCTTATACTTATTTTCTATTCTCCGTTACCTAATTATTAGCTTTCACTTCATGTATAAGTCTATATCACATAATTATTGTACTGTAATATAACTGCTATGGCTCCAACCTATGGGATGCTGGGGTGTTTAGTTTTAGGAGAAATTAGTTTTAGGAGAAATTTATTGTCGAAGGCTTTCATGGCCGGAATCACTCAGTTCTTGTGGGTTTTTCCGGGCTATATGGCCATGTTCTAGAGGCATTTCTCCTGACGTTTCGCCTGCATCTGTGGCAAGCATCCTCAGAGGTCTGTTGGAATTAGAACAACTGGGTTTATATATCTGTGGAATGGCTGGGGTGGGGCAAGGAGCTCTTCCCTGCTGCAATTAGGTGTGAGTGTTTGGCTAATCACCTTCATTAGCATTTGAAGGCCTGCTAGAACCTGGGAAAGCCTGTTGCTGGGAGGTGTTAATCTGTGCCTGGTTTCTTCCTCTCTGTTGTTTAGCTGTTATAATTTTAGAGTTTTTTAATACTGGGAGCCAGATTTTGTTCATTTTCATGGTCTCTTCCTTTCTGTTGAAATTGTCCACATGCTTGTGGATTTCAATGGCTTCTCTGTGTAGTCTGACATGGTGGTTGTTGGTGTGGTCCAGCATTTCTGTGTTTTCAAATAATATGCTGTGTCCAGGCTGGTTCATCAGGTGCTCTGCTATGGCTGACTTCTCTGGTTGAAGTAGTCTGCAGTGCCTTTCATGTTCCTTGATGCGTGTCTGGGCGCTGCGTTTGGTGGTCCCTATGTAGACTTGTCCACAGCTGCATGGTATACGGTAGACTCCTGCAGAGGTGAGAGGATCCCTCTTGTCCTTTGCTGAACGTAGCATTTGTTGGATTTTCTTGGTGGGTTTGTAGATAGTTTGTATGTTGTGTTTCCTCATCAGCTTCCCTATGCGGTCAGTGGTTCCCTTGATGTATGGCAGGAACACTTTTCCTCTGGGTGGATCATCATCTTTACTCTCGTGGTTTGTTCTTGGTCTTGCAGCTCTTCTGATGTCTGAGATGGAATATCCATTGGCCTGGAGAGCCCAGTTGAGGTGGTTCAGTTCATCTTGGAGGAGGTGGGGTTCGCAGATTCTTTTTGCACGGTCTGCCAAGGCTTTGATGGTGCTTCTTTTTTGACTTGGGTGATGGTTGGAGTTTTTATGTAGATATCTATCTGTGTGTGTGGGTTTTCTGTAGACGGTGTGACCCAATTGTTGATCTGGTTTGCGGATGACTAGGACATCTAGAAAAGGCAGTCTTCCTTCATTTTCTTTTTCCATGGTGAACTGGATGTTTGGGTGGATGCTGTTAAGATGGTCCAGGAACCTGTTGAGTTCTTCATCTCCATGGCTCCAAATGGTGAAGGTGTCATCCACATATCTGAACCATATCGTGGGCTTTTTGGTTGCTGTCTCCAGGGCTTGTTCTTCAAAGTGTTCCATGTAGAAGTTAGCTATGACTGGGCTGAGAGGGCTCCCCATAGCTACTCCATCTTTCTGTTCGTAGAATTCATTGTCCCACTGAAAGTAACTGGTGGTGAGGCAATGGTGAAACAGAGCCGTGATGTCTTCTGGAAACCTCTGGTTGATGAGTGCCATGGTGTCTGCTACCGGGACCATGGTAAATAGAGATACCACATCGAAGCTGATCAGTTTGTCGTTTGTATTTAGCTTGAGATTGCTGATTTTTTCTATGAAGTGGGCTGAGTCCTTGATGTAGTGTGTAGTGAGCCCAATATGGCTTTGTAACTGTGCAGCAAGAAATTTTGCTAGGTCGTATGTGGGGGATCCAATGGCACTCACGATGGGTCTGAGTGGGGTGGAGTCCTTATGGATTTTTGGGAGTCCATAAAGCCTGGGTGGATGGGCTTCCGATTTACATAGCTGCTGTCGTATGTCAAAGTTTATTGAGGAGTTCTTAATCAGGGTGTTGGTTTTCCTGGTTATTTTGGCAGTTGGGTCTTGCTTGAGTTTTTTGTATATAGTAGGGTCCAGGAGTTTTCTGATCTTCTCCTTGTATTGCTCCGTATGCATGATGACTGTGGCATTCCCCTTGTCTGCTGGCAGAATGAGGATATCAGGATCTGAATTTAGGTCTCGAATGGCTTCTCTTTCCTTCCTAGTAATGTTACTGGAGGGGAGTTTTGCCTTTTTCAGGATCCTTGCTGCTTCTGCTCGTACTTCTTCTGCTTCCTCCTCTGGTAGGCGGTAAATTGCTGATTCGACATTGGCAATGATGTTTTCTACTGGGATCCTGGTGGCGGTTACAGCAAAGTTTCCTCCTTTCGCTAGTATGGATACTTGGTCTTCAGAGAGTTGTCTGTCTGTCAGGTTGATGATGGTTTTAGGAGAAATTGTTTGGAAGAATGGGGCCACATCTTAGCCTAGAATGGCCAGCCATTCCACATCCTTTCCCTAGCTTCTTCCCACTTTCTCCTGCATCCCCCTTATTTTGTCAATCAGGACCTGGGTGTAATATTCCTGAAAATGGAGTCTTCTCTCTATTTTTGCACATTGGCCAGATGGATACCAATGGACACACACTAGAAGTGGCTGTGCACTATGGGATGGCAAACATGTTTTGCCAACATGTGTAAAGGGGGAAAGGGATCACGACAACTTACATGGGATAAGATCCTTAGAGAGTGGAACTTAGAATTTACCTTACGTCATTCTCAAAAAGCATTTAAGATAAAAGGCAGTCAGATGTAGGAGGGGGTTCAGTGTTTGGTCATTACAAATCTGTGTATTTACCTCCCTGTGGAGTTGAATTTGGCCCTTTTGACAGGCTGCAGTAGTTATGTGAAAACCAGGTATTACATGATCTTCTAGATGCTGGGATTTATATGGGGGAAAGGCTATTACTGTACACTCTTCACACAAAGCACAGTAAGGGATGGTACTGTGATGCCTCTTCTCTCTTATCTCTTCTAATTTTAGCATATTTTTAGCCAAGTTCTCCTAGTGTCAACTTCCCTCTACCAAAAAACCCCCCAGAATTGGATAATAAATTAATTAGGAGCAAAGACCTGGAACAATTCCTGAAGACACTCAGTGAAGCAAGTCAAAGGTGAGTTTACACTTGAAGATTAAGACAACAAAAATTATCACCACCAGCTATTTACAGAACTTTAATGTATATGATGAAGACATTGAAATAGTTGAAGATTTTCCATAATTTAGCTCAGTCATTAATCAGAATGGACACTGCAGTCAAGAAATCAAAATACTAGAATGTGTAAGGTTGCTGTGAAAGAACTAGACAAGATCCAAAAATCTCAGACTATGTCATTCAGCGCTAAAATTATGGTTCATGTCATCATATTCCTTATTTCTATGTGTGATTGTGAAATCTGGACAGTGAAGAATGCAAATAGGAAGAAACCCAACTCCTTTGAAATGTGATGGATAAGAGTTTTGTGAATAGTGCAAACTACTAAAAAGATAACTAGAGCAGATCAGGTTTGAATTCTCCATAGAAGCTAAGGTGACTAAACTGAGATGTCATACTTGGCCATATTGTGAGCAGCAGACATGACTTTCCATAAGAACAATAACCCTTGGTAAGACAGAAGGCAGTAGGAAAGAAAAAGATCAAATTCCTGATGGGTAGACTCAATCAAGGAAGCCAAGGCCCTGAGTCTGTTAGATCTGACCTGGGTGTTGGCATGATGTAGTAGTTAACAAGAACATCATGTTCATTGGTTGTTAAGATAAAAAAAATCTGAAATTCACTTGCAGTAGATTGTCTCTTTGTATGCAAGATGGACAACACTCAAATGGTGCTTCCTTTCTGACTTTTCCTTCTATTCATCTTCTTGGCTATCATGTTGACATTTCCCACATGCTCCAACTGCAAGGTAATATGTATGAGGCAACTATGATTAATCTTAACTTAGTATGTGCTTAAACATTTGGCCTTTTATAATTTTAATAGCAATATTATTTACAAGTTTAGTGTTGTTTAATGTCCATACTTCCATTGTGAGCAAGTTCCTTGTATATGCTCAGACTATAATCCAGGAGAATTTGGATAAATTACATTTGAGAATTAATCTAGTGGGGATGCTAATTGGGGGATTCTGTGTGTTATATTTCAAAAATAACTTCTCTGAGCTCAGATAACATGCATTAGGTAGCCAAAATATCTTTAACTGAAACATTATCACTCCAATGTTCTTTTTGTCTTAGTATGATTACTCTTCTATTCTTCATGAAACTGAATTGAACTCAACAACATTCATGAGTGTTCGTTAATCTATGTGTAATGTAGAAATTGCAAAAATCCAAAGGTGAGTCTACTGAAAGGCTAGGGCTGTGTTGCTTGTAATTTTAAGAGTAGGAGAGCATGAAATCCCAGGTCATTTGTAAACTGATCATTCCCCAACTGCTCCCTCCTTGTGCTTTTAAATGCTTCGAGCCTGGTAAATTGAAACCTGAAGAAACACAGGACCATGATCTCTAGGACCTCTGCAACAAACTTGGACTTTTGCTGATTTGTGCTAGGAAGTAACTGCTTACTTACCCCATAATTAACACCACAAAGCTGATTCTCAGAAGATAAAATATGGGAGGTCAGGCATGGGATCAAGAAGGGGCTGTTTCATTCAATAGCCTGTTTATGACTCAATATGCCCAAATCAGATGTCTAACCAATGGTGCCTCTCTATTACAAGACCTTTGTGATTATAAAATGTTTTCTCTCATTTTTAAATATACTATTTAATTCTAGCAGCAGCTCTGAGAATCCACTTTTGTAAACCAGCTCAGGGAGGTCATCATCAGATGGAAGGTGGAGATCAACAGAAATGACTATCTTGGGTAAAGCTGTACATTCTCAACCTTAGAGCAGGCATACAATACTTGTCTTCTAGAGAGAATCTAATGGTGCATGTATATATGTGTCTTATCCGAAGTAAGCCCTATAGATTTCAACTGTCCTTGTTGTTGCTAACTGCCCTAAAAATTTTGAACTTCTGGTATCCTATGAATGTGAGACCTACAAATCACTCTGTCATTGACAGCTCTGCTCACATTTTTCAAATTCAGGACTGTGGCTTCCTTGATTGAGTTTATCCATCTAGAATGTAGTCATCTTCTTTTCTTGCTGCTTTCTATCTTACCAAACATTATTGTTTTTTCTAATGTCACAGGTCTTCTCATCATATGTCCAAAGTATAACAGTCTCAGTAGAATCATATTGCCTTCTAGGGAGAGATCAGGCTTGATTTACTGTAGGATCCATTTATTTGTCCTTATGATAGTAGTTATATATAGGATTGCAGCCTGAATATGGAAAAGGGAAGGCCAGCAATCCATCTTTGACTATGGAGAATGGAACTTAAATTTGTTTAGCCTCTGATAGATGGCTGCTATTCATGAGGTTTTATGTTTGAAACGACTCCATTCCCATCTACAGTGGCAGATTGTGACTTCTCTTTCAATTGCCACCACTGTGACCCGCCCTGAGTCCCCTTTGGGGTTGAGAAGGGAGGTATACAAATACTGTAAATAAAATAAATAAATTGGGCAGTAAAGTAATGCTTGGTTGTAGGCTGACATTTAAAGGAGCCATCCAAGGTGCTAAACCTGTATTAGTAGTAGGGCTCAGCACCTTAGATAGTTCTTTTAAACACTCAGTATATTCACCACTACAATTACTGCCGCTATCGCTTTCAGAAGTTTGTGCTACATCTGAAGTAAAAATTAGTAAAGGTTTAAGTTTTCAGTTGACAGAGGCACATAGCAATTATTTTGAGTATCTTCATTTACATCAACTTCTTGAAGGAACAAGTCAATAATACAATACGGTTAAAGCACCAGTATGTTCATGCCTACTCAAACCACAGACATCCTTGGTTTTCATTCTAAAGTACTAATTAAAGATCTTTATTGGTTTGTCTTCTGATAACAGGATTGTCAATGTTGTTTAGGTAAAGGGAGATGGAGTGACAGATGTCTCTCACTGTATATAAGGAATTTTATTTATAGATGTACATTAGAAAACATTTTAAAGAGATAATTTCCACATTTTTGGATTTTAATCTAGTGTGTTAGATTTCCACCTTTTTCCCCCAAAGCATATTTTACATCAACAAGACAGAGAAATACAATAATTGCCCTACAGCAAAAATGGGAAAATATGATCCTCTGGAGACAGGATTTATTGGCCATGCTGGTCAGATCTGTTGGGAGCTGTGGTCTAATAACAGAATGAACCTCATGTTACCCTTCTGATGTAACACAATGTTTCTACAATATCTATTGAAAATGGATTCGAGCCTAATTTCAGTTAAATTGTAGCAGAAATGCCACATAAATTACCCCTGTAGTCTCCATGGTCATGTGTTTCATTACACTTCACTTCTCAGACTTTAGCTCAAATATCAGGACTTCTTGTATAAACTATGCTAAAAATGTTTCAAAGAAAAGGATGTCAGTGATACATAATCTAAGAATTGTGCCAAAAAGAATGTCAGATTATTATCACAAACCGCGCATTATATTTGTTTTTGAGGGCTACGCAGCCAGATGGAACTTGGCTCAGAACAAAGTTCCTGTCTTAAAGTATATGCCAATGTAGTATTTTCAGGATTAAAGGATAATTCTTATATAATATGTGTGACATATTTGCCACCATTTCTGGCCTAACCTAATAACACTGATACAGATAATCTCATGAGATAAATACTCATGACTCTTTCTAAGGTCAGTGCCTTCATTTTCTTGGGACTTGTGGATTTGGCATGTGAAACATCATATTATTCATGTACTGAATAGACTTCACAGCTACCAAAGTCATAAGGCACTCTTAGTCAAGTTGTTAGCATTCAGCTGTGCCTATGTTGTCCTTATAAATTGAAATGCCCTAAATAATAATAATAATAATAATAATACACTTTATTTATATTTTGCTTTATCTCCCCAGAGGGACTCAGAGTAGATTGCAATACACATATGAGGCAAAACTTCAATGCCTTTTTACAAACACAGTGAACAACGACATGCAACACAGACAAAAATATAATGCTCAAAATCCATGGAGAGAAGAAAATTATGCAAGTACGGTCAATATTAATAAAATTGTGTCTTGTTATAATTTTGCCACATGACACGAGAACTCATAAAAGTGTTATCTGTACTAACAAAAAAGATTAGATTTTTTTCTAGTAGTTTATTGAATAAAGTGCCAGTGTGCAGGCTCAAACAATGTTCCGAAGGTTATGTGTGTGCACATGTGTATGTGTGTAATCTCGATTCCCATTAAAATACCAATTGTAGAAAAGGAGTTGTGGAGAGACCGTGTGGTTCAAATACTTTACAAATGTTTGAAGTGTTAATACCTGGTATGGTGAGACCTTACTAGTTCAGCCTGTTGGGATATTAAAAGAGTAAAGAGAGGAAATTAAAAAATGGAAAACTTAATCTGAGTATTACCATGCAGAGTGTTTGTTCAGTCAAAACCAATTTGGACAAAGCTCTGGCACCCCACCATGCCTCCAGGCATACATTGTGTATTGGGGGGATAAGAAAATGAATAGAAGCTTTTTGAATCTGATGCTGTATGATTCTCCATAACAAGAGAAAACTTTCTGATCGCAAGCAGATTGAATCCTTCCCTGTATTTCTATGCAAACCAACCATATTACATGTAAAATGGGCATGTTTCCCTTTAATTTCCATTCCTGTCCTTCTCTCTAAATGACCTAGGTTGCTTTCCTAAGCTAGCTTACATTTAAAAGGACAAATAAAAATCAAAGATCTAGAATTGACCTATGTGATAGTCATGTCACTGTTCTAAAGGCTGGAGAAAGAAGCACCCTTAACCAAATTTACAGATAATATGGCATAGGACTGACTAGATAGCTTGTGGTCCTCCAACCTTTGTTGGACTGCAGCTTCCACCATTCCTTCCCTCTGGTTACGTTGGTATGTGGTAGTGTAAACTATAATCCAACAACATCTAGAAGGGGAAGCAGCTGTGTAGGAAAACAGAAGAAGAGGCCAATTCAAGACACTTCACTGCATGTTGATTAATCTTCCTGCCAAGACTTTGTGTGGGTAAGGATAATAAGGAACATAGAGATTTCCGGCTCTCAAGGACAAAATGTCACATATTGGCTCATTAAAAAGATATAATGAAGCTTACATGAGTACTGCTGATAATGAAACCTATAGGAAAGGGTGGGACTCAGTGTACATTTACACTGTATAATTAATGGAGTTTGACACCATTTCAATTGCCATGGCTCATGCTATGGAACTATGAGAGTTGTAGTTTATGTGGTTTTCTGCCTTTGCTGCTAAAGAGTGTCACACCAAACTAAAAATTCCAGGTTTTCATAGCACAGTTAAAGTGATGGCAAACTGCATTAATTCTACAATGTAGATGCATCCTCATTGAATGATCTTATCAATCTCTGTTTGTGGAGCATAACGCTACAGCTATGCAGTTCTACTGGATTTCTGCTTCCATCCCATATGGAAGGCAGTTTTCCAACAGTGGCTCATGCTTCCACAGCCATTTAATGCTTGGTAAATTGTGCAGAATGGCCTTCTGCAGACATGAGGAAATAGCTTTTGCCTTTGCAGATTTCCAGAGAATGAGCAAGAGCCCCAGAAGAGTGTGAACTACTCTTTCTTTCCAACTATAGATGAATGCTGGGCATCATTACATGACTGAGGAGATACATGCCAATTCTTTGAAGCAGGGATGCATGGGGAGGTGCCTCATACAACAAGATATTGCAGAACATAAAAGGAAAAAGTCAGTTTGATATGTGTTATTAAAGGTTATGTGCCCATATATTACTAAAATCAGTCTCTCCATTGCCTGTTGTATTCCTTTGGTAACTCCAAATCTATACAAGTCCAGTGCATCTATTATAACAAGTCTAAAAATGAACAAATTGCTCTGTTTCACAGACGAATGTCTCCCCTTTTGAATTACCTTATAAGTTATCAATACTATATCTCACACATCATTTGCCCATATGGATGCTCACATGTTGGTCACTACTAGGAGTTAGAGCAACTCATTGGCTCTGTGTGGGGATTACCCCATGCAAGACTACACCTGAATCCTGGAAAAATGAAGTGGATTTTGCCCTTGCCCCAATCATTTAAAGCCTGGGAAAGTGATTTTATTGAAACACAAAATAACTCTCTGGGACACTGAAAGAATTTAGCATGGCTCAAAAAAGTCAATCTTGAATTCCATCTTGGGAGAAAAGCATGCTATAAAATCAATAAAAAAGAATGCTTCTTTTCCCCCTTCCCTGACACATTACATTGCCCTCTCACCCAGTGTTTTTTAATTTTTTAAAATTTTAATTCTTTGCAACTGGCCCAGCCCACTGTCAAAAATTTTCTGTGTTCAAATGTTCTGATTTTATATTGTTTTTATATTGTTTGATGTATGTATTTATATTGGTTTTGTATTTTTTTTATTTTCTGCTGTGTTCTTGTTGTATATTGTTTTATTGTACTACCAGGCTTGGCCTCATGTAAGCCGCCCCGAGTTCCCTTGGGGAGATAGTGGCGGGGTATAAATAAAGATGATGATGATGATGATGATGATGATGATTATTATTATTATTATTATTATTATTAAGGGCTACAAGCAGTTTGTATGATGCACTTTTCCTGCTCCTGGTCTACCAACGGAAACACTCGCAATGTTCTGCTCCAGGGAAACAGATAGATAGATGGAAGATATACTCAGATACATATGAAATACACATATAAATATATATTTATTTATATTTATTTACTTTATTTGTATACCGCTCTTCTCAGCCAATTAGGCGACTCAAATATACAGATACATATGCATACACACCCTGCTGATTGTAATATAATTCCCAGATATATCCAGAATTACTAACTTGGGAGTAAATCTGATGAACAGGACTTACTTCCACATAGACATCCATTAATTTTACCTTGGACATGTGCCATTTTCTTTCTTTCTTTTAGAACCATAGATTTCTTGCTAGCAGTTAACACAAGACAATGGCTTTTTAGATTTCATTACACACAGAACTTCCAAAATGATTGCTGATCTAACCACAGGCGCATTTTGTTATCAGAAATCTCCTTATTTTAGTGACTTATGTTAACTTGAACTAGAGTTGACCTTGTCTAAAAAAGAAGTATAGCATATGCTGATTATTCTGGGGTAATCTCACAGGTGCCATTGAAATGATGTTGCAATCAGTGTTTTGAGTACTTGAAGGCTTGCTGTGTTGAAGAATCCCATGTTATGCATATGAGATCCTCCTTGAAACACACATAAATCAGATAGAAATATATTTAGTCCTTCAAGAACTCTCCAAAAGTGAGAAATTTTAAAAAAGCAGAATCCACATCAACTGCGAGGGAAAGGCAAATCTTGTGTCTTTTTTTAGGACCAAACGAAGCACAAACCAAGAAAAGATGAGAAGTAAATCTGTTGTGGAAATACACTGAGTTAGATAACCTGTCAAATCAAATCAGTCTTAAAATCCCACATCTCTGTGATTACAAGAGAATGCAGAGGGCAGCATCTTTGTCAGGACAGCTAAAAAAGGAGAGCAGATTGGATCTGTTACTTGATTTGAACCTTTCTGTTAACAAAACTCTCCACCGTCAAAAAGCTGTCAAGGGAGTTCCTGTATTCAAACAGACAGCAATTTAAACATATCAGTAACCAGGGAACCTAGAAATATTAAAACAAGGAATATTTTAAAGTCTATTTAGCTACTTGGGGGTGGTAAGTGTCTGCTCTTATTAAAATCTTACCACTGTTTCTCTAAAATGTCAAAGCTGGAAATCTGTTGACTGATGCAGCTGAGATAACTCTTGCAAACAAAAAGCTCGGGCTGGATGTGACAGGCCTGTTACGGTTGACACCATTGGTGGCCTTTCTCAGCTCTAAAGTATACGTTCTAATTGAAATATCCTTGACATCGAGCCCACACTGCCACATAAGACTACACAAAAAAAAAGCATGCAAAGCGTTTCATTGACGATGTGAGCACAAATTTTTAGATTGTTACATTCCGATTTCGTATTAAATTGATATGTTGGGTTTTTGAGCTTCACCTTAAGGTGAAGCTTAAAGTAAAATGATGGTGGTGGTGGTGGTGAGTTATCCCCTAGACCAGTAGTTCCCAACCTTTGGAACTCCGTGTGTTTTGGACTTCAACTCCCAGAAATCCCAGCCAGTTAACCAGCTGTTAGGAATTGCGGGAGCTGAAATTCAAAGTTCCTGGAGGACCAAAGTTTGGGAGCCAGTCCTAGACAACACATTCACTGACTATGGTGTCTAAGAGATTCTGGGATTTGGGTTTTAAAAAAATAATAGCTTCTTCCTGATTTTATAGGGAGCTTCCAGACAACACCAAAATCTGCACCATAGTGGCTTTAAAAAACTCACTTTGGCACGGATGCTTGTCTCCACTCTCCCCCCCCCCCAAAAAAAAAAAACCTGGGCTTTCCTGGGAGGGTGTGTAGCTACAGCCTCCCAATGTACGCTTAAAAATAAAGTAAAACTTACCTGGCCACCATAACTTTATTGATGCTCCAGGAGACTGGGGGTGCAGGGGGGGGGGAGGAAAATCATGTCAATCGATATATATTTGCACAAATCATTAGTAACAGATTACAACACATACTCGTTGGAAAAAAGGAAATCAACAAATGTCCTTTCATACTTCTTTAGGGATCTTATAACAATACAGTTAATGTGATCTAATATAAATGCAACTCAGCAACATTTGCATTTAGAAGCCATTGGAACCGTGGTTCTTAACCTGTGGGTCCCAAGGTGTTTTGGCCAACTACTCCCTGAAATCCCAGCCAGTTTACCAGCTGTTAGGATTTCTGGGAGTTGAACATGTGGGGACCCACAAGTTGAGAACCATCGTATTAGAAAGATAAAATTTTCTGGGGATAGAGGGTAGGAAATACGACATGAATGTCCCAGAAAACATAACTCCTCTCTGATGTGTGCAAACATGAAAACTCTTAAGACCATGCCTCTGTGGCTGAGGCTATCCCTCATTTTGAGAAGAGAGTAAAATTATATGCTTGAATATTCATCCACTTTGGAGCCTGCTTTTCTGCAACTCTTAATTGCTACCATGGAGCTTATCAACTGAAAAGTGATGAACAAATACTTCAATACACAAATCATAAAGAACAAAATAACCTCTGGTTTTTACTGTGTTATAGTTATCTTATTTACAATCCTTAGGGTCCTTCTATTCTTCCATATGAGCATACTTTTGAGTAGCCATGTTCATCCTCAATGTTTTTAAGTGAATGTATTTAACCCAAGCATAGTTGTCATTGACTTAAGGCAATTTGCATCAGATTTAGGCAAGGCCCCTGGGGATTTTATTGGCAAAGCACCATTAACTGCTGCCCGTGCAACTCTTCGTTACATCAGTGTCCCAGGACACTATGCACACAAAGGCAAGCTGTCTCTAGAGGCACATTAAGTTGATTCAATTTGTCTGATGGCTGTCTTTCTACACATTGCTTCCATCCGGCAGAGCGGCTGCTTCAGAGCTCTGGTCCAGCTTTGTTTGTTTGTGTTTACAGCACACGGGGAAGCAGATAAACAAAGAAAGACCGGGCTCCCCTGTCTGTCTCAGTGAAACCTAAGTTAAACATCAGAGCACAGAAGTGTGATACGTCATTTTATTTATTTGTGGTTCTTTTAAGTGATGTCCAGAGACCTACATTTCATGGTTGTTTGAAAGTTTATATAACAGTGGGAAGCTGTTAAACAGCAGTTTACCTTCACTTCTTCTTCTCTATAACATGAAAAGGGTTTAGTGGTAGCACTTCTTTTTTCCATATTATTTCAGGTACTACGAATATTTTCCAGTTTTAATTGTTTTTCCCTTATTTGTATTGAGCTTGCATTTCATATAAGTAGGCACAAAAAAAGTAACATTTATCTCAACTTAATGATGCTCTTTGCCAACCCAGCTAAAGTTTTGCTCAATTCCAAATTATATAAATCAAAGCTACGAGAGGGGGGGAAGAGGGGGCATTTCTTTCCGTTTGTCTTCTCAGACCATTCAAAATACAGTATACATTTCTTCCCCTACTTATATACATTTGCAAAACATTTTGCCATAATTCTAAAATGTTTTGCCTCACATGAATAATTCATACTGAATGAGTTTGTTTTTAGAAAGTGTTTTCAATTATAGACTAAAACAAGCTTCGGATCTTTGTTATGCCTTTGCCCCTCATGCCAAAAAAAGAGCTCCCAGTCATATCTTAAAAGTTTTGCGATTCCAAAATACCTCTGACTTCCCTCCAAGTTAATATCTCACTTTGCGTCTTTGTGCTTTACACATCTGAAACAAACATTTAGCCGAATACATAGCTTCGTGCAATGTCTTCAGTGGATTCCTAATTGAGATCTTATATTTTATAGTTTTGTGGAATGCTCCTGTATCACTTTGACAGCAACAGGACCAATTTTTTTTAGGTTGATCCTATGGGATTCTGCATGTTCTTTTCAGAATGGAATGTCTCCATGAGATTAAACTGTTAAAAGCTAAGTATCTCTTCCTATCAGTCTTTTAAATTTGCAGTTCATCAGGTCAATTTTTATGCTGTAATGGTCCGACAAGGAGATTTTGTTCGGCATTTCTTGGAGGCCTCTGGCTGAAAAAGAAATGCTAATGACGATTAAGCTTTGACTTAAATGTAAGGTTCTTTTTCTGTACCAAACTTTATGTTTAATTTTCCAATGCACTCTGAAACAAGAAATATTATATAAGCAAATACACAATTTCAATTAAAATTAAAAGAGGTTAAAAAGGAATGAGTTTAGTATGTGAGAAATCAGGATTATGCTTCAAATGTACCTTTAGCATTACTAGAGAAAAATAATTGAGATTGCACTGAATTATCGATATCCGCTTACCTAAAAGTGAGCCCTATTGGACTTAACAAGATTTATTTCAAGTTGATGTTAATAAATTTTCACTGGAAAATAGTAATACTTTTAAAACTAATTGTGAATTAGTGTTTCACAATTTATATCACACTGGTTGATAAATATTAATTCAAAATCATGAAAAGAACAAGTGAAAGTAAACGTTTATTTCAGTTCGTAAAACAGACCTGCAGACTTTTTAAAAATACAGGATATAACTTTGAAAATATCAAGGCTACATTTTTAATTATTCTCTAACAAATAACTTTAATAATAATAATAATAATAATAATAATAATATTGTTGAAGGCTTTCATGGCCAGAATCACTGGGTTGTTGTACATTTTTCAGGCTGTATGGCCATGCTTCTGGAACATGGCCATACAGCCCGAAAAACTTACAACAACCCAATAATAATAATAATAATAATAATAATAATAATAGCTTTATTTATATCCCACTCCCTCTCCACACAGGGACTCAGAACGACTCACAACAATATAAAATCACAAACTACATAATAAAACAAAATGAATATTTCAAATTAAATACACAACCAACAATAACCAATCACAAAAATTAATCAATATTAGTGATTGCCATTATTTTATGGTACATTATTTTATTTACTTCTATTTGCAATTGTTATAAAGCTCTAAAACAATACTTTCAGGCTGTATTTTTACAGTTATATTGCACAATTTGCTATTTCAAATTTTAAACTATTCCCCCAAAATAGGACATTAAAATGAAATTACATTTAAATATAATAATAAGGCACAAGGAATATCTTTCTGGCTGTGCACAGGAGGGAAAAATTAAGCTTTAGAAACTGGTCAACAAAAGTAATCTTAATTGATCACAGAGTAATCTTAATCCATTATTAAAAAATTACTTACTTTTACTTCTTTAAAAAAAGGGAAGGAAAGAAAAAATGATTCCAGATCTTAAGAAACACTCTCGCGACAATGCAAGGTGAGAGAGTTTCAATACACATTTCATTTCCAACCACAGAAAATTCTCTATCAACCATTTTGAAGAAAATACACAACCTGCTCCAGAAAGCTTCTTGTTACATGTAATATTTATGACATTATTCTCCACTGTCACCATGAAAAGACATTGAGAACATTTTCATTCAACAGGCACATTTGCCATCAGAAGTTTCTTTTTCTTAGGACTCGTAGTTAAGAGTAAGAGCAAGCAAACGTCAAACGATTTAAACATTGAGGGATTGAAGTCGACAATTCTTCAAGCAGAAAGAGCAAACATTTCCTTCCATGTTCATAAATACAACCAGGGTGTCAGGAATCAGACGCGTATAACACTGTGGACTATAATCCTGTTTGCTAGACAGTAGATAAGCCATGCAAAAATAATGCAACATTTCCAATCTGATTAGTTTGAGCGGAATATATCTGAAGTGTAAGTCTCATATGTAAAGATTTACAGAAATGTCTCTGAATGAAAAATCCTTGTTGATCTAGAAAAGACACTAGAAGTGAAGTTTGCTTTTTTTAAAAGAGGTGCTCTTTTTTTTTCCTTTAGAGAGCTGTCAGGCTTAGTTAGAAAGAAAAGTCCAGACAATTCAATTTACTATTTCCATTCCCCTTCAACATATTGAAATATTGCAGTGGTCTGGAGCTCCCCCTTTAGATCATTTGAAAACTTGGGGGAGATGTATTACATTGTACAAAAAAAATCAGCTTAGCAATTTTTGGTCTAAAGCTAATAATATAGATACTAGAACAACCAAATAGCTCCTATAGAGTCAATTATAGATACGTTTTTTAAAAGAGCTTTGAATATATATGTCAATTTCTCTGGTCGTTGTACTTTAATTTCTATAGCAACAGATACATGTGACATTAGACCAAACTTGGGTTAACCGCCTTTTAGAACTGCATAGTTGACGTGTGCATTAGGAGAAAATCTTTTCCTGTTTCATGTCCGAGCTTTAATTGGGGGGCCTGATCCATTTCTGTAAGCCTCCCATAATTGGGAGATGGTTTTCGGTTCTTTCATTTCAGGGCCTAAAAATCGGACCATTATGGTAGGGTGGCGGGGGGGCTTCCTACCCACTGGCTCCTCTTCCCAGTGGGTGCGTTCTTCTTACCTGGCACCTTCAGTTTCTACTATAGAGTAAGAGGCGCTCATCTGTAGGCACTAGCAGGCACACACGCTTTCTGGGTCTACCTGCACACCCCACCACATACACTGTCTTGGAAAAGAGCAGGCAGGCAGGCCCAGAAAGTGTGCGTGCCTGCCAGTGCCTGCAGCTGAGCACCTCTAGAGTAAGAGACACTCAGCTGCAGACCCACTCTGGGCCTGCCTGCACACCCTACCACATATTGCCTCACCACACTCTTCAAGAATATGTGTGTGGTGGGGTGTGCAGATAGGACCAGAGCATGCCTGCAGCCAAGCTCCAGACCTGCCTGCCTACACGCCCTGACACACACATACTCTGTTTCCAAGGCAAGGAGGCAAGTTTGGATTCACACGAAAGCAAGCTGTAGGCAGGCTTTCGTGTCAACCAGATTTTTGTGTGGGGAGGTGGTTTCTCATTTTGTGCTTCAGAATAAATGAAAGACATGAAAGAAACAGTAGAACTGGTAGGAATGAATTTCGCACACATGCCAACTGCATAATTCAGAATCCAGCAGCCAGCATATTTGGTAGCATGACTGCAATGCTTCTCATACAGAAAAAAACGTAGCATCTTATAAAATTCAAGAGTAATGTTCTATCAGGTTTAAATATTCTCTAAATCACTGAAATCAAACAAGATCATAGCCAAATGCCAAATACTGAGCCAAAGGTTTTGCTCACATACACATTCATAGGCATAATCTTGTTTTGCTTTTAGTGGAGGAATCCTATAAAACTGTTGAATAACACAGTCATAAAATGCAAAAATAAGAGAGATGGCAACGAGTAGCAAGAACTGGTTCTTAGGTATTCATAAGAATATCTTAGGAATGAATGTCACTTGGGGATCTTGAAATGTGCTCTCTAGTTTACCACGTCTCTATTAACTTCTTCCCTCGATATAGCAAATCCCAAAGAGCGTGCCATGAGAAAACAAGCCAACGCCTTGGATTCATTCACCATTTTATAGACCTTGGAGCAATGTAGGAATGTCCCCTCTCTCTTGCCAAGCCAAAACTGGTCTGGAAAGTCCTCAAACCTACCTGCCCTCCCTCTGTCCTCCATTCTTTAGTTTGGTTTCCCTGTTCCCAGGCTCATTCTAAACTTTAAGCCTTTTTTTTTTGCCAGAGAACCAAGTATTAGTATATAGTGCATCTCCCACCATCCCATAAAAAAGTATTCCAAACTAGAATATTTTACTATTCTATGTACATTTGTTTACTTCAAAGTTAGCTTCAATAGGTTCTTAAGCCTCACTTTCTGGAAAATAAGTTTAGGATTCCAATTTTAGCTCTGTAGTTAAAGAAAGTCAATAGCTGCAAGTTTCGATAAGCATTGCCCTGGAATGAGTTTTTTTAGGAGGAGAAGGGAATACTATGAGTCACTTGGAACTAGCTAATAATATTTTGAAATTATTAAAGTAAGCTTAATAGAGTATCCTTTTTCTAATAAATTAGCAGCTGAGTTACAACAGGGGAACAGGACAAGTGTGCATTTCAGCTTCTTTTCCCCCCATTTCTGTAGCAGATACATTTATAACTTTTAATTCACATATAACGCCTGCAGAAAGGCTGTGTACATTCTACTTTACAAACATCTGCAGATAGGCTGCTGAAATGCAGCACATTAATCCTACTCAGACTTTTGTTTTATAATATTTACCAAAGGAGACGCTACACTTAACAACTTAACTCACTGTTGGTGGAGAATTTGGAATGATTGGGGAAAAAGATTGGGGAAGGAGAAGGGGGAGAATGCAGATTATTTTCTCTAATGTTCTTGTTTATTCCACGTGCTGTCAAATGGCGCCTCCTACCTGCCCAGTGGGAAAAGCAAAGTTGAAAACAATGCAGATGATGATGGTTATTATTACTGCAGTTGCAATTTAGAGCTTGTAACAGCCTACCTATCTACTGAGGGCGTTTTTGGTTTTTTTGGTTTACTTTTGTTGTGTGCATAGAACAACTATCCTTTTAAATTACAATAAAATTAAAATCACATTTGGCTGTACTTGTTTTGCCAACATCAACAGAAAAATGTTTGAGTATTCACAGACCATCTTTTCTTTCTCCTGGAATAGATGTAGAGGAAGCCATCTGATTTTTTTCACCCCACGTTCATTTATTTATAAGGTCCAGTTCTTTCCAAGGAAATTATGTAGCAATTTCCAAATTTCAGGATGTGCTTATCAGAAGCAAAGCAAACAATATTGCCAAACACCTGTGCTGACCAATGTATTGTCGAAGGCTTTCATGGCCGGAATCACTCAGTTCTTGTGGGTTTTTTCGGGCTATATGGCCATGTTCTAGAGGCATTTCTCCTGACGTTTCGCCTGCATCTATGGCAAGCATCCTCAGAGGTCTGTTGGAATTAGAACAACTAGGTTTATATATCTGTGGAATGGCTGGGGTGGGGCAAGGAGCTCTTCCCTGCTGCAATTAGGTGTGAGTGTTTGGCTAATCACCTTCATTAGCATTTGAAGGCCTGCTAGAGCCTGGGAAAGCCTGTTGCTGGGAGGTGTTAATCTGTGCCTGGTTTCTTCCTCTCTGTTGTTTAGCTGTTATAATTTTAGAGTTTTTTAATACTGGGAGCCAGATTTTGTTCATTTTCATGGTCTCTTCCTTTCTGTTGAAATTGTCCACATGCTTGTGGATTTCAATGGCTTCTCTGTGTAGTCTGACATGGTGGTTGTTGGTGTGGTCCAGCATTTCTGTGTTTTCAAATAATATGCTGTGTCCAGGCTGGTTCATCAGGTGCTCTGCTATGGCTGACTTCTCTGGTTGAAGTAGTCTGCAGTGCCTTTCATGTTCCTTGATGCGTGTCTGGGCGCTGCGTTTGGTGGTCCCTATGTAGACTTGTCCACAGCTGCATGGTATACGGTAGACTCCTGCAGAGGTGAGAGGATGAAAGGCACTGCAGACTACTTCAACCAGAGAAGTCAGCCATAGCAGAGCACCTGATGAACCAGCCTGGACACAGCATATTATTTGAAAACACAGAAATGCTGGACCACACCAACAACCACCATGTCAGACTACACAGAGAAGCCATTGAAATCCACAAGCATGTGGACAATTTCAACAGAAAGGAAGAGACCATGAAAATGAACAAAATCTGGCTCCCAGTATTAAAAAACTCTAAAATTATAACAGCTAAACAACAGAGAGGAAGAAACCAGGCACAGATTAACACCTCCCAGCAACAGGCTTTCCCAGGCTCTAGCAGGCCTTCAAATGCTAATGAAGGTGATTAGCCAAACACTCACACCTAATTGCAGCAGGGAAGAGCTCCTTGCCCCACCCCAGCCATTCCACAGATATATAAACCTAGTTGTTCTAATTCCAACAGACCTCTGAGGATGCTTGCCATAGATGCAGGCGAAACGTCAGGAGAAATGCCTCTAGAACATGGCCATATAGCCCGAAAAAACCCACAAGAACTGTGTGCTGACCAAATTCAATAACTATGTCTGTTCTGAGCAAATAGAGAATCACACCTGCTATGCAGCTGTTAAAGATGAGAAGCAAATTCATAGAAAACGAAGTAGCAACACTAGTTGAAGTTGGGTACCACATTGTCCTGGTGGTAAGAGCTCTTCAACAGTGGAATATGCTGCCTTGGAGGGTAGTGGAGTCTCTTATGGAGATTTCAAATAGCGGCTGGATGGTCATCTGTCAGGAGTGCATTGATTGGGCATTCCTGCATAGCAGAGGCTTGGACTGGATGGCCCTTTGGAGTTTCTTCCAACTGTATGATTCTGTGACCACAAGAACTCAAGGATTCAAAGGAAGACTATGAAAAGCAAACAGCGGCTGGATGGTCATCTGTCAGGAGTGTGCTGATTGGGCATTCCTACATGGCAGAGGCTTGGACTGGATGGCCCTTTGGAGTTTCTTCCAGCTGTATGATTCTGTGACCACAAGAACACAAGGATTCAATGGAAGACTATGGAAAGCAAAGACTAAGAACGTAGGGAACCCACATTAATTGATGGAACCTTTTCTTTAGGGAAAAGCTGTGGCGGTGAAGATAGAGGAAACCTTTGAAGGCCAAAAAAGATAAGTAAGGCTGGAGGTAGAAGGGTGACCATATGTGGAGGCTTTTCTACCTGCCTGCTCCACCCCACTCTTTCTTTCAGGGCCCATCCACACAAATCCAAAACCCAGGATCTGTCTCGGTTTGTACTGAAGGTGTCCAAACAATACCTCTGCTTTCCTTGGTTTGCCCCAAATTAATTTGATACCCCATTAGATCTGCGCCTTCCTGAAAGGTCTTGGTCTAATGGAGTATTGGGCCTGTGGGGACTGACTTCTGGGTAGTCCTGGAATTACCCTGGGGTAAGTCTCCATTGCCATTCCAAACATTTTAGGCTTCTGGAGCCCAAAGGTGCAGGATGGCAACTGCTCCCTCCCTGCCCCCCCCCATCCCAAGCCCCCAATTAATGCCCTAAAACATAAAGAAAAGGTACCTGGCCATCAAAATTTTCCTACTTACAAGGAAATGCAAGGAAATGATGTGTGAGGAGGGATTTTCTTCCTTGTCCCTCCTGTCTCCTCAGGCAGCATTTCCTTGTGCCAGGACAACGTGAGAAGGAAAGTGATCACAGCCAGGTACCTTTTGTTTAACTTTTAGAGCAAAGTTAGGTGGCTTTGGGGTGGCTATATGCCATCCTAATTTTAATTGGGATTATGTAGTCATCGTCATTCCCCTCCCCCCTCCCCCCTGGGAATGCCCAGCAGTTTAAGGGGCAGTGGGAACAGAAACCCATGCCAAAATGGGTTTTTTAAACTTGATTTGGAGCTGGTTTTGGTGCTGTCTGGAAGTGCCCTCGGTCTCTCTCCCCTACATGCGCATTGCAATAACAGCCAATGTGGAAAAACTAGAAAAAGGAGTAAAAGCTTATCTATACTAATCATTACAGATTAGCAATGCTCTGGTCCCAGAGGTAGCCTCAACTTTATACCAGACCTGCAGTGGTGGTGAGGTGAAGTCTACATGATCTACCTGGGTTGAACTCGATTGGACAATCAGCTTATCTTTCCTGTCTGAGAGAGCTCCTGGTCACTGCCAGACACACCCGCTCCTCTTGGTTGTGCAGACACCCTTATTGGTCTCAGCAAGGGCACCTGGCAATGGATAGGAGCTTTCTTGGAGCTCTGTGTCTGTCTGGCAGTTGTGATAGTGTCACCACGGGGCTGATTTATGCAGTCTTCTCTGTGCTGGTGAGTGCAAGGAAAAGGGGATAGTGGTGCCAGCCTGTGCCAAAAATAGACCAGTCACCATTGGAGTTGATCTGTTTTTCACGCTCTGCCTAAAATGTGGGGCTACTCTGGAGATTTAACACATTCTGTGGCATTCCCCAATTTTCCTTAGTGTGGATCTAAACAAGTTCAGCTTGGTTTAACCTACATTAAGGACCAGATGTCTCTGGGCATCACATGGACTTCCAAGAGTGACTTGTGGTCCATTTTGGAGTTTGGAGTTTGTGTAATCAAGGTCATTTTAGATAGGCATTGTAGGATATTTCTAAACTGTAAAATTAGAACTACTTCACCGTCTTATTTTGCTGTCTGTGTGTAATTTTATGGATTACCTTGCTATCCTGCTGATCTTGGAAGCTAAGGAAGCCATAGGTCAAGGATGGAGTGTGTAAAAACCTCTGCAGCATCCATAGCATTTCTACTACAGACTAACGTAGATAAACTAATAGCCCTCATTCAAGTTGACCCTTACTGTTGCATGGTGAAGCACCACTTAGTGTTGTTTCTCGATAATTCTTGTTCCTTCTTAGTGCCTCTCAATCAAAATTCTCATTTTTGAATGCACACCTACAACTTCTATACAAAAGCAGCATGTTTATGGCAATCTTGCTTGTGACGTGTGTGGTGGGGTTAGAATTGGAGGAGACATTCAATTCCCTCGAACCCTTTCCACATTTTGTGTCCAGAAACATTGTAATCTTCACAAAGTCTTTTTCTGTTTCTCCTAATGCCACCACCTCCTTCCACTTTTTTTCTTCCTTCCTTTCATTCTTTCTTTCTTTCTTTCTTTTGTAGTATTGTGTTTTTTCCTAGTGTTAAACTACACTCACTTCTCCCCTCCACACACACAGGCATTAGTCTCCTTCCTCCCTGTGTGTGTTTTGTTGCACCAAGGGGAAAAAACACACATCAATAACACTATGGCAGCTTGTAGCAATAGCAGCATTTTCTCTTGCATTTTTGCCCTATCTTTTGTTTGCATCAAGTAGGGCTGTATCTCATTTTCATTATTTTCCTTTAGCTGCAGCTTTACCAGTAAAATTTATTATCAGTCGAAATGCATAGCATTTCCACACTGCTGAGTTCAATATAAGAACATCACACTTGTTAATAGTTAATAAATAAAGGCTAAAATCTGGAACTAAGCCCCACTGCACTGAATGAGACTTTGACTTCTGAGTGAGCAAAACTAAGAAGCTACTTTGGGAACCCTTCAGGTCTAAATGAGGGGGAAGAACACTTTTAAATAAATTTAACGAATGGTCACATATTCCTTGGCTTATCATTGATACTTCCCCTGTATATTTATCTCCCATAGCTACACCCCATGTTTCCTTGGCATAACTTCCTCGTCTTTTCCCAATATTACAGGCACTCCCCAAGTTACGAACATGATAGGTTCTGTAGATTTGTTCTTAAATTGAATTTGTATGTAAGTCAGAACAAGTACATTTTTAAGTGGGGGGTTGATAGCATAGGATAGCATAGGAAAGGTTGATAGCATAGGAAAGAGTTTCACACCCATGGTGTTTGTTTTGCTTTCTGTGCCTCTGTTCAGAAGTTTTCACCTCACCTTCTGTCCCTGTGACAACTGGATTTTGAAAAATGTGACTTGTTGTAGGAACAAGGATAGGTGAGAAAGCTTCATTGGAGACACCTTTTCCCCATGATAACTCTTCAATAAGTGAATTTCTCATCCTAGGGGCAAATTTCTCTAATTTACTGTTGTCTCAACCCCATTCTTAACTATCAGTCATTTGTAAGTCAGAAGTTTGTAACTTGGGGACTGGCTGTATCATGTTCCTTTTTTTAAAAAGTCATTTACCTTATACTTTTATCTATCTCTTTTATCTACTACACAGTGACTAAATAAATACACCTTTGATAAGTGTCATTACTACAATAATCAGTTTCATTGTTTTCTCTAGAAGAGTTCATATGTCTAGCTGAGGTTTCAGGCCTTTCTTCAACAACTTGAGGAGTGAATGACAATTTTGGTCATGATGTCAACATGAGGCAAGAAAGAACTACCTCTCTTTCAGCTTCCATTGCCCACGTATTTTTTTCTCTTATTGTGTTTCTGGATCATCTCCCCTGCCACCTGCTTCCCTAGCTTACCTTCCTCACATTTCTCCATTAATTGTCAAATTCCTTGAAAAATCATGTACCTATAGTCTTTTATCTATCTCTTTGACCTACTACCCAGTGTCCAAATAAATACTTCTCATAAAAGTCATTGTTACAACACTTGATTATAACCACCACCCCCTTTTAACTTTTAAACCAGTTAAGGGATATGATCCTTGTTGTTGATTATGCTGTTTCATCTAGAAGGATTCATATTTGATAGTCTAGCTGGGATGTCAGGTCCTTCTTCAACACCTTGGGGACTGAATGAGGCTTTTGGTCATGATGTCAACATGAGGCGGGCAAGAACTGTTTCAGTTTCAGCCTCCACTGTCCTACAGCCCACATGTTTTTTTACTTGTGTTTCTGGATCAGCTCTCCTGTCACCTGCAGGAGAAAAACTTAGAGAACATTGACAAGCCCCTTCTTTGAAGTTGTTTGAATTGTAGCTTCTTACCTCCGAAAAGTTGTGCCAGCACACATTCAAACCAGTCAGTGGCAGGCATCAGTAGCTGGCGTTTCAATACTCCAAAGCTTCAGATTAAATCACCGTTGAGACTCCATGACATAAATTAAGAACAGAAGGGGGGAAGGGAAATCCCAGTTTGATGTGCATAGCTCTGAGGGGGAGAAATGAGCCCTAGAGTTTTGGCAGCCTGCTGTTTGCAACTGAGGGGGAAGCAGTGGGGAAGGAGGTGATGGGGGAAGAGGAACAGGGAAGAAGTAGCAAAGCAAACCCCACAGCCACCTTGTGTTTTATGAAGCCTCCATCGAGACGAAGACATCTTGGAGGCACATGCCTGATAATACTTATTATTCATGGCTCAGTTCCCACCACTGGGGCAGAGCCTTCCTGCACCAGCTGTCCCGAGGGGCTGCTTGAAAAGTAGCACAGACGTGTCAGCGAATGGAATTTTGACTAAAGCTAGTAATAAAAATACCTGGATTTCAAGTTGGCTGCAGATCTGCCAAGGTGCAAATGAAGTCAGCTCTGGCCACAGTGGGGCCCTGCCATTGCCTCTCTGTGGGACTGGAAAAAGCAACATGCATTTCCATCTCATCTGCCCTGCCACCAAAGGGAGAACAGCTGTAGAGTAGCGTGACAGAGTTTTGCAATGTGTCCATTTCGGAGGCAAATTGCTTCTTTGTCATGTTCCAAGCAGGCACTGGGATGTATCCAGAGAACCTATAACAGACATGCTCCATTAGTCAAAAAAACATCCCACTAAAATTAGCAGCCGCTTTTCATCTGCCTGAGGCTTTGTGGCTTGGTCCATGTGCAAAACACACGTACAAAATATTTCTAAATACACATACACCTCCTCCTTTTCTTGGTATTTAACCTCCCCCCGCTAGTCTGTACTTTTGTTCTAGGGCTTCCAGAGCCCTGCAGGTGGTTTTAGTTGTTCTGCAGCTCATATCCTTGACAGTTACTGCTTTTACATCAGATTCCTGGATTCAAACAGTCACCCAAACATTGCCAGCATTAGTCAATAAATAGAATATCATTTCATAATATAAAAAGCCTGGCTTCTTGAAAGAACACATTGTTATTCAGTGTGCACAATATCAACAGGAACTGTAAAAAGCTGGCTACTAGGTGTTTGTCTGTTACCCCCTCTCCCTCCCAACAAATATCAGTTTTGAGCTATATTTTATTTAACTTTTCAAAGTTGTGTGAGATGTTGGAAACTGAACTTCCTACAAAAGAAACAGTCAGTTGAAGTGCAAATGAAAAAGCAGGGGTGGCAGTGTCCCATAAGACTGTGGGAAGGAAGGAAGGAAGGAAGGAAGGAAGGAAGGAAGGAAGGAAGGAAGGAAGGAAGGAAGGAAGCCAGGCTAGATAGGCTAGGATTATCATCTCATGCTATATAGGTTGGTTTCTATTGTAGCACCATATGTAGTGCAAAGAATATATCATAACATAAGGCAGTAGTTCTCAACCTTTCTAAAACCGTGACCTCTAAATATGATTCCTCATGTTGTAGTGACCCCCAACCATAAAAATATTTTCTTTGCTTCTTTATAACTGTAATTTTGCTCCTCTTACGAATCATAATGTAAATATCTGATATGCAGGATGTTACATTGTTACAAATTCAACATAATTAAAGCATCTTGATTCATCAGAAAAAAATATGTTTGGGGGAGTATGAAAAACAGATGATGGGATTTGCAGTACCTTCAACCAATTCAGCTCTGACTTCCACAGACCACTGAGACCTCCACACAGAACTACCATGTAAAAAAAAAATACTGGGGGGGGGGGGGGGTTGGGAGGAATTGATAGTAATTTAGGGGAGATGTAATTCACCTACATCTGGAGAGCATTGTGAACCCAAACAACTATGGATCTGGACCAAACATGAATACTCAATATGCCTAAATTTGAACACTAGTGGAGTTTGGGGAAAATAGACCCTGACATTTGGGAGTTGCAGTTGCTTGGATCTATAGTTCACCTGCCATCAAAGAGCATTCTGAACTTCACCAACAATTAAATTGAACTAAACTTGGCATACAGGACACTCATGACCAACAGAAAATACTGGAGACATTTGGGGAAAATAGATCTTGATATTTGAGAGTTGTATAGTATGGATGTATAGTTCCCATGCCATTAAATAGCATTCTGAACTCCCAACAACCATGGAATTGAACCAAACTTGGCATACAGAATTCCCATGACCAAAAGAAAATACTGCAGAGGTTTGGGGAAATAGACCCTGACATTTGGGAGTTGCAGTTGCTTGGAGATATAATTCCCCTGTCATTAAAGAGCATCCTGAACTCCAGTAATCATGGAATTGATCCAAACCTGGCATACAGAACTCCCATGACCAACATAAAATACCGGAGAAGTTTGGGGAAAATATACATACCTTGACATTAGGGAGTTGCTGTTGCTTGGTGCATTCTGGAGGAGTCTAGGCTCACATCCGACAGGGAGGCTTGTGCCTCCAGCAAGCCCGGCAGGCGGTGAGAGCCAGGCGCAAGAGGATCCACCACGCTACCTGGCTTTACATGGAGCCTCTTGCCTGGCTCACATCCCTGCCAGCTGGGGGCCTCGCACGAAGGAGCCCTCACCTGGCTTGCGTCCTTGGGGGCAGGGCCAAAGGAGGCGGCCTTGCGACCCCTCCAAAATGGCCAAACGACTCCCAGGTTGAGAACCACTGCTAGGGGATATCAATCCTCATTAGTTAATGTATATGTACTAAAACAAATGTTGAAAAATGATAGCACACTTCTAATCCTCAGCTCCAATGAAGAAGACTAGAAATAGCTGATCTGTGTATCATTTGCTCAGGTTAAAGTTTACTTGCTCACTGGTGATTGGCATTTCAAGTCCTTTGCTCTCTCTTCTTATTGTTTGTAATGCTTTCTTTTTAAATGAGATATGCTGAACTTTAAAATAGTACATTCTAGTTAGGGTATTTTTGAATGATCCACTAGCATATAGACACAGATTATGTGGAACTAATGCTAGGAAAGTGTCTTAAATAATTTTAGAGTCATCACCGCTACTGAGGTTGGAAATGTGTGCCAATAGTTTTGGTGCCCTTCCACTTCTGCATATTTAGAAAGGCCCAAAATTCATGGAAATTGTTGTGAAATATGAACCACAAAAAGGAGAGCAACACATCCATACAGTTTCCAAAATGCTCAGGGAGCAAATAAGTGTTGTTGTTTTTCCAAGTGGTTCACTTGCAGCCACTTCTTGTTTTTCTTCTGTTTGATACTAAAGCAACTGTGAAAGAATGAATTATTATAATTACAATTATTAATCAGATCTGTAATGACTGATCTAGCATTCTAATTTTGAGGCTTGCTAAGGGAGGGCACAATGCTCCACTGGAACTTATCACACTGGAAAACCTAGTGATGCCTGGAGAGGTTTTTCTCTCAGGTAAAATTTGCTTCCTTGAAGAAGCTGATCATAGAGTTGCACTGAAGGACCCAGAGATTTTTAGAGGGGGCATTTTAGTCAAATCCATAAATAATCAAATCCATGTATATATTAAATGATGAAGCACTAAGGAATGTTAATATATCCAACACACATTTGGTTGCCTCAAATGTTAGACCTGTTTCTTGATATTTTGACCTATTGATTCAAAAAATGGTACCAATTTCCCCCTATGAGCTCTAGTTTGGTGATGCAGAACATATGCCATCTACCAGTCACCATCCACTCGGCCTCAGAAAATCATGAAAACCATATCTAAGAAACTAGAGCTGATGCTGTTTTTTGAATAATCGCCCCAAATAATTACAGGCCTAAAAACTAGAACACCAAGAAAATTATTTTTGTTGAGCTCTGTTATTATTGATCCCTCCTAGGTTTACGGTTTATTCCATGCACACGTATTTCAGGAGTAAGCTACACTGATCATATGAGGGGGCATTTCTTAGTATCCATTTTGCTTGTAAGATTCTCCATATCGAAGGAAGCTTCAGCAGCAGAATGGATGAGAAAAAAGTTTGTGCTCACTCTGCAAGTTGCCACAAATAGGCAAAATTGGTAATAAGTCAATATTAACTCCAATCTTACTTTAAGAAACAGCTTGAAAATCTTTAAGCAACCAGGAAAGGTGTGCAAAATATGCACATTAGGAAAATTTCATGAAGGAATGCAGACATTATAGATATTAGTGCAGAAAATGAATACATATTTCCATGTAGAAAGTTTTTAAAATATCTAAAATGAATAAAGAATGGAATGAGAGTGCATATGCGAATCTAAATTGAGAACATTTCATGTTTCTAAAGCAGTGCTTCCCAAACATTGGTCTCCCAGGTATTTTGGACTTCAGCTTCCAGAAGCCATAGCCAGCTTGGCTCAGGAATTCTGGGAGCTGAATTTCAAAAAATCTGAAGGGCCAAACATTGCCTAAAGCTTAAAGCTCAAATGCAATATGTTAACCTCATTTTTTTTGCTGAGCAAATACAGCTATCCACTCCAGGTTCTATGTGATTACTAAGAAATAACTGCTCTTGGCTTACTAAAAAAAGGACTTTAAAATCTTAAATGAATCTGACAAGTGTTTGCTTTAAAATTTCAATTTCTATAATCTTTTTGCAAACACTATGGATGCTTATTACTTGTTGCCAAAGCTAACTCGACAGATGGATTCAAGTAAAAAAACTGGACTCTCTGATTGTCAACCATCCTCTATTGAATAGTATCTAGTGGCAACCACATCAATGAAGCTGATCATTCTCTCTAGATTTTAATCTGAGATTTAAGGAGCTATTCAAGGCCAGCTTCTCGTTTGTAGAGGAGAAATTCAGCACCTTGGAAAGCTCTTTTAAAATCTGAATGAAAACCTGTGGTAGATTATCATATTGGTATGGTGGCCAGTAGCCACTCCAGGACACAACAAAATTCTACAACTAAAGGCCTCATTCTCTTATTAGTATAAATTGAGATGATTGCTCTGCACTTTAAAGAATAGATATAGAGTGGGCATACTTCTTTAAATCCTATAACTGCTTCCTGAAGAATTCTGGCATTTGTAAATTAGTGAGGCCCATGACTTCTCTAGCTGAGAATTGCAACCCAACAGCACTTATGGCTCTGAGGCTGCTGAAAGGTGAAAGGACATTTTAAAGTAAGACATCATATCCACAAACCTATCTAAATTCAAGATACACTATCCTAAATAAACAGAACAAACTGCAGCCTTCCAGATGTTACTGTATCGCAATTCCCATCAGCTCTAGTCATGATGTCTAATGATAAGGAATACAGGACTTGTAGTCCAGCATCTGACAGATGTGTTAAGGCATTGAAACATATTTCTCATTTTAGAATTAAATAATCGTGTGAATTGGAGGAAATAGCCAGAAATATGAAAAATTATTAACAACAACAACTTTATTTTTTATACCTCGCTACCATCTCCCCAGGGTGGCTTACATATGGGACAGAAAGTTCAACAGATATAAAAGCAAGACAATCCATTAAAATAAAACCACCACTAAAATAACAGCATCCTAAAATGCAACAATCCAAATAAAACACAATTAAACATAAAAGAATAAAACAGTAGTATTGAAGCTCTATCAGACACGGTTCAACAAAAATCAATGACCAGAATGACTAAAATGGGTGTGACCAGGCTATAAAAGGGTTGGGCATGGGATAGGGCAAAACAGCATATCATAGGGCCAGGGAACTGGATGAGGTTCAGAGAACAGAGAACTATCTGGAGACCAAGGGACTGAGCATTTATAACTAAGGAGTAATCATTCTCAAATGCTTGCTAGAACATTCAGGTTTTCAGATTCCTGCAAAAGGAGGACAATGTGGGGACTTGCCTAATCTCCCTGGGAAGGGTGTTCCAAAGTCGAGGGACCACCACCGAGAAGACCCTCTCCTGTGAAGGTGGTGAAAGCGAGAGGAGGACCTCCTTGGCACATCTTAGAGCCTGCAATGGTTCATAGGGGAAGATGGGCACACACACGCACACACACGCACACACACACACACACACAACCTCACAAGGATGTAAACATATTAAGGTACAAATAAGTAATGCAGATTTTATAGGACTTCCTTTTTCTAATGTTTGGGAGAAATACTACCAATTGAGGCAATTCTTCATCTGAACAAGAGTAAATCTAATAGACCTTTTTAGCTCTTTTTACAAAGTCAACTGACTTCAAAGATGCTGGACTACAAGTCCTGATTTTAGAACATATTAGATATACACATGGTTGTTAATATAAGATTTATACTGCATTTGTTTGAAAGTCAAAAAGTTACCCGGGACTTTCAAATAGAGTAGTAAATTCCAGCCTACATCTAGAAGCAGCATCTCACGCATATTTCAAAATGTAGTCACACCCTATGGAACTTTACATTTTTACTTCAAAACATTGTATTGGACACATCAATTCTACCTGATGTTTAATGTAACTGAGGCATTTGAATATGAAAGGGGGAAAGTCAAATGTTAATCATGGGCATTCATTATAGAAACCATTGCCATATTAATTTGTTGCAATCTTGGCTTTCAGGGATGACAATTTACAGTTGTGTGTTTGGCAGGAACAAAGTACATATTCATATACACAGTAGGGAGGAGCAATGGAGAGGGGATGGAAGACATGCAAAGAGCAGCCCCCAAAATAAACACATTCCAGTTTTCAAGTCCGACTCTTTTAAATCAGCCATCCAACAATGAGAACACATGAGACAGAGCACTTTCTGTCCTTACCACAGCTGCTTGATGTCTGAAGTGACAGTCCATGAATAACATGCTCTTCCACAGAACTGACTCAGAGAGAAAAACATTTTCCCCTGGTTTTTCAGAGAGAGCAGAGCATGATACTTTCAGCAATGTTCAGATGACTCTGCAAACCTTGTTCACATCTCTCTGTCATTATAAGCTATTTTCTAACTTCTTTCTTCTAATCTCTTTAGTGGGCTTTGTCAGAGGTTTACAAGGTAGAATACAATGGCTGTGGTTACAATGTGGGGCTAGGGAAGTTCCCTGATTTAAATAAAATAATGTGTGGCTCAAATGTGAGGTATGTGATCTTCCATAACACTAAATATCGGTGTGAATTGTGAGAAAGTCAGGACAATGCAAATGAGAGACTTCTTTACACTATGTTTAGTGAATCCATGGACTTTACTATAGGTCAACTACAGAATGCATGTCTTGCATCTAAACAAACCAGGACAGTCTCTGGGTGCATTTATACTGTAGAATTAATGTAGTTTGGCACCACTTTAATTTCAATGGCTCAAAGCTATGAAATCATGGGAGCTGTAGTTTTTCAAGATCTTCAACCTTCTCTGCCAAAGAGTGCTGGTGCCTTACCAGCCTGCAATTCCCAGGATTCCATAAAATTGATACGTAACAGTTTAAGTGGGGTCAAATTGAATTACTTTTACAGTGTAGATGCACCCCCCTGTCACCTCCAAGAGGGTAGACTTACAATCTCATCACATGGGAAAAATTGGCCGTCCTATGTCAGTATAACCTCTGTTAAGGGGCAGAGACTGCCAGATCCTATCAGATGATTTTAGATCTACTTCTGGGGGGGGGGGGGCTCCATCCTTTAACTAAGGTGAAAGTATCACAAGAGGGAACAGCGAGAACACATGTGGCTTCCTGTGTTCTCATTGACAAGAACGGGAGGAAGCTAGACAGCGACACTTCTCCCATGTGGAAGTGATATTGATAAGCTAGAAGGTGTCCAGATGAGGGCAATTAAAATGATCAAAGGTCTGGAGAGCATCTTAAAGAACTGGGTATGTTTAGCCTGCAAAAGAGAAGATTGAGAGGAGACATGATAGCCATGTATAAATATGAGAAAGGGTGTCATAAGGAAGAGGGAACATGATTATTTTCTGCCACCCTGGAAACTAGGACTCTGAGCAATGGGTTCAAATTACAGGAAAGGAGATTCCACATAAAGGTTAGGAAGACTTTCCTGACTGCAAGAGCTGTTCAGCAGTGGAACTCTCCGTTTTAGGGTGTGATTGAAGTTCCTTCCTTGGAAGCTTTTAAACAGAGGCTGGATGGCCATCTGTCAGGGGTACTTTGATTGTGCTGTTCCTGCATTGCAGGGAGTTGGACTAGATGGCCCATGTGATCTCTTCCAACACTGTTATTCTACAATTCCTGATGCCTGGTACAGACAATATGGGTTAATATAAGGCAGCTTCCTTTATATTCCATTAAGCTAAGATATCTTCAGAGGCGGCTCAACCCATTACGCAAAGTAAGCATTCGCAGTATAGTTGATTTTGCCCAGGGGTGCTCTTGAGGCACTCTTGGGGGGAAAATAGACCTTGACATATGCGAGTTGTAGTTACTGGGATGTATAGTTCACCTAAAATCAAAGAGCATCCTGAACTCCACCAATGATGGAATTGAACCAAATATGGCACACAGAACTCCCACGACAAACAGAAAATATATATCAATGATTGGTTGGGGGGGGGGGGGCAAAATACTGTTTGCTTACCATTGAAAATTACCTAGGGCCGCCTCTGGATATCTTCTATCTGTGGTGGACTAGAAAGAAAAAAGGTTTGCTGATATTAAGAGAAGCTCCTCTTTCATGTTTAGATAATATATATCTCTGTGCATCATACGGTAAAAGCTAGATGAAGAAAAGATTATTAATAAGTGACTTTAATGGACTCCCCAAGAGAATCTATTTGTTGGTTCTTTTGCCTAACTCCATAAAGCAGGCCTTATATTCTCGGTTTTGCCTCAACCATAGATTTACAAATGATGTTGTTGAGGGTTGTAATCCAAAAACATCTGGAGGACTCCAGAGTGGCCACCTTTGCATTGCACGGTTACTGTAAAAATCCTGACTTTTTATATACACAATTTGGATGTTCTAAAGCAATCCATAAATATCCAGGCTATTATTGTTACCCTACAATTCTCAGATACATGAGTGTGTTTCAGGTGATCAGAATCAACATCTAGTTGAACAGAATTTGAGGAAGATTATTGTTCACACTTCCAACAATGGGGAAATGGCCTGGATGCCCGCCAGCGACTTAGCAAAAGTGTCCAGTTTTTCTGTCTAGCCAAGGCAGTCTCCATTACTGACAGGCCTCACCTGGCACAATTTTCCACTTTCACTCTCAAGTGATTAGTACTTAATTCTACTGCCTCCGCCAAATTAATCTCATTCAGACTGATATCTCTTTGGTATTTCACTCTGGATTTCAGCACTAAAATAATCCAGGACATTTATTTTTTGCTTTGTTTTTACTGGACAAGAACCGTTTTCTCACATGATTCATTATCAGCCCACAGCCCTAATTAATGTTCCTCTCAAAGATATTAAGTTGTCCTGTGGAATTTCTCTCCATGTAGGAATTATCTTTATTGCTTCACGTTTTTCAGTGTCTCGTCACCCCTCCTTGGGAACTGGGGCTGTTTCAGTGTTTCTAGCACCTTCTTCTGAGAATAGAAATAATGCAATCAAATTTAATATATTTTGGATCCTGGACTCAGAATGACCACAGTTCTTGTAAACATGTTTCAGTGATGGGATTACGCAAGACATGCAATTTCAAGAAGCACAAAACTTGTACAGTACATAATTTGTTTGGAAGATTTACTTGTCTACTATATTACATCCCATGTGACATGGAATTTTTCTCAAGTTTACACCAGTAAATAATCAACTGAAATATAATTGGATGCTCTTTGACACTATTAAATGATAGTATTAAGTGTTCAATTACTATTAAAACCGTATAATCCTTCTAGGCAAAGACCTTTCTAAGCAAGCAGACTTCAGGCAGGAGAAAAATTGCCTCCAGAACATGGCCATATAGCCCGGAAAAACCTACAACAACCCAGTGATTCCGGCCATGAAAGCCTTCGACAAGACTTCAGGCAATTGATTAGTCATTGAGAGTTTAATGGGTGGGTGCCATTTTTTTTAATCGCTGTGATTTTTAACTGATTTTTAAATTCAGTAATGTTTTAATGCAAGTTGGGTATTTCATATCTGAAATTCTTGGGATCAGAAGTGTTCAGTGTTTTGGATTTGTTTTAGATATTACTATGCTCGTTAACAACAAAGATCCGCCTAGTCAAAGCAATGGTATTCCCTGTAGTCACCTACGGATGTGAGAGCTGGACCTTAGGGAAGGCTGAGCGAAGGAAGATAGATGCTTTTGAGCTGTGGTGTTGGAGGAAAGTTCTGAGAGTGCCTTGGACTGCGAGAAGATCCAACCAGTCCATCCTCCAAGAAATAAAGCCTGACTGCTCATTGGAGGGAAGGATACTAAAGACAAAGTTGAAGTACTTTGGCCACATTATGAGGAGACAGCAAAGCCTAGAGAAGACAATTATGCTGGGGAAAGTGGAAGGTAAAAGGAAGAGGGGCCGACCAAGGGCAAGATGGATGGATGGCATCCTTGAAGTTACTGGCTTGACCTTGAAGGAGCTGGGGGTGGTGACAGCCGACAGGGAGCTCTGACGTGGGCTGGTCCATGAGGTCACGAAGAGTCGGAGATGACTGAACGAATGAACAACAACATGCTCGTTAATACATAATGAAATAACTTGTGGATAGGACCCAAGCCTAAACATGAAATTAAATTATGTCTCTCTCTCTCTCTCTCTCTCTCTCTCTCTCTCTCTCTCACACACACACACACACACACACACACAATTCACATAATCTGAAGGTATTTTTATAGACAATATTTTAATAATCTTAAGCCTGAAACTAAGTTTGTAAACATTGAACCATCAGAAAACAAAGGTTTCATTATCTCATGCACCATTGTGGACAGCTTTGAATTTTGGATTTCAGAATTTTGAACAAGGAATCACAATCTGTTAGCTATACTTTAACATGATTGCTTTTGAATGTTTAATATTTACATCTACTTTAACTTTCTTGTGAACTGCATTGATCTCAATGTATCTGTGTTACACCCGACTAACATTTTCATTCCACTTCAGCTGTCATGTCCCTATGATGAACTAAGAATTTTCTGCTAGAAACCTGAAGTTCACTCCTCTGGGCTACAATTCCTGAGATACTCTTCATGTTGTCTATTATAAAAATTGAACTGATCTAATCCTCCTCTTCTCAGAAAACCACAGAAACTGTATTTCAGGAGAATAAATAAGAGTTATCCAATATTCTAAAAACTTCACCAGACTGCAGGATTCTGTACAATGAAGCCATGACAATTAAAATAGGATTTTCAGATTAAAACTTCTAGATCCTTCTATCCCAGTGGTTCCCAATCTTTTTTTTGACTAGGAACCGTTTTGACCAGGGCACACTTGACCAGGGACCACTCTCCAACATTAATACCAAAAGGGACGGGGCTGGTCAGCTCTGCAGAAAAGAGTGGAAAAAAATAAATAAAATAAAATAAGAAGGAAGGAGGTTCGCGGACCAGATTTTCATTCTCACTTCCCACTGCTGAGCCATGGCCCACAGGTTGAGAACCACTGTTCTATCCTGAAAGGTTCACAGAGCTGTAGTCCAAAACTCCCAATTTTTTCAAACTCTAATACTGACATTTTCAAATTGAATTTGTATGTAAGTCAGGACAGGTATATTTCAAAGTGTAACTCCAGCCAAATATGATCTATCTAATCTATCTATCTATTCCTCTATCTTTGGATAGCAAAGGAAAGGGTTAACACCCCTGTTCGTTTTGCTTTCTGAGCCCCTTGTTCAGTTAGCTTCAGTGGAGGCATCTTCTCCCCATGATAACTCTTTCAGAAGTTATTTTCCCTTCCAAAGGGTTGATTTCTCTCACTTCCTGTTTTCTCACCTATGTTCTTAACTGTGAGCCATTTGTAAGTCAGATGTTTGTAACTTGGGGACTACCTATACTGGTATTTCCGCTTCCCTGGTATTTTCCTTTGAGATGTTAAAGAAATCTCAAGGGAAAGCTATGCTAAAAGAAACATTTATCTGGATCCTTGCAAAATACCAGTCATTGAGAGTAAACAGGACTGGTCTAAACAGCCTGACACAACAGCTTTGTGTGTTGCAGGGCAGTTTCTTTGTCTCTTTCTTATTCCATCTCATGGAATGCACATAACATTCTTCGATTCCATGTCCTCGGACACCATCCTGTAACTCAGCTGTGTTTGTTGATATATACAAGACCGAGAGCAGCTACCAAGCGATTCTCTTCTGCAGCCTAAACATTTGGGCTTGGCAGCTCATACAAATATGGAACCAGCACTCAATATTCCCCACTCACACTTAGTTTACTGCTCAAGGGCAGAGTTTTTGTGTCAAGCACAACTGTACAGACTGTGGCAAGTGATCAAAACCATAATGAAATCTCATCTCCGTGGTGTAATAAGAGTGAGCTATTTGTCAAGGACATGCTGTACTGAAAAAGTAGAGTCCCACTGTGGAAACAGGAGTCCTGGCTAAAAATATAATAAAACTGAAATCAGGCCTTTACAAAAATAATTCAGAAACACAAACAACAGTAATCAAGTTTTCAATGTGAATACAAAAAAACTAACCCTAATCATTAATGTTGAATAAAAAAGGCCTGGCATGAGAAAAAGGTTCACGGCCGTATGCAAAAATACAATTAAAGCAAAGGGCTGTTCCAATAGTTTGTGAGCATGTCAGTGAAATTTTCAAATCATAGCAAAGGTCATGTTTCTACTCTAACTAGTTTAGTGCTGACTTTGCTCTTGTGGGATGTTGAATCTTATTAAAGCATTGTGGGAAATATATGTAAGCCAGACATTACTTAGGTAATGCATGCAATTGTTTAAGTTGCTGCTGCTTCAGTGGTGGGCGATGCAATGTAATTGGGTTCAGGTTTGAGATGGTGGAGAATTGATGGTTCTGCCCCATCTCATTCCTACAGTCGATGGCATTTTGAATCTGAGGCATGTAAACTTTATGTTTATAGTAATATAGTAATGGCGGTACCAACAAAGAACAGCAGGGATTACTGAGGTGACAGGCATTTTGCAATCTTCACCTTACTGTATAATTGATTGATCGATTGATTGACTTACTGTTTTTATAACCTCACATCAGAAATTTCATAGAAATGTTTAAAGGATTGAAATATCAAGTGAGCTTTGTGTATCCACTGGAGATTGATTCCAGGAACCTCCCATGGATACCAAACCCTGTGAATACTCAAATCCCAATATAAAGAATGGGGTAAAGAACTGCTATTCCTTATATAGGCAAAATTAGGGTTCACTTTTGGGGATTTAAAAAATATTTACAAGTCTAGGTTGGTGGAATCTCTGCTTGCAAAATATGTAGCTATGGAAGGCTGACTATGCAAAAAAAAGTATTTCATATTAAAAAGAATTGTAAGCAAGTTATTTGAAAGGAACTATTTTCTGTGGTGGATGAGGGTGAGGGATTTCTAAATTACACATCCCAGCATTCTTCACCATGGCCAGAGCCTGTTGAGAGTTGCAGTTCAATATCAGTTCCCACAAGCTCATTGTAAGTTCACTGCATATTAACTGAAATGTATAATGAAGTAAACCGCGTACTACCTGAATTTCCAGGATTTTCTCTCCTGAATAGCAGTAGCTGCAAGACAGGGGTCGTTCACATTGCCAGCATCCTGCTCCATTTAAATTAAGATGATGGATATTACATTCAGAACTTTTTGCAGACACTGCTAGAGCTTGGAAAAGTTTGAGCTACAACTTCTAAAAGCTAAAATGCTAGTTGGATGATTCTGGAGTCTGTAACCCCAAAAGTAACCATTTCAAACTCTTTTGACTACTGTATATCTGAGCTTATGGAGATTCCTCATTTTGTAAAGCAGGTGGAATTCAAAATGTCTGTCCTGGGGTCAGTTGTTCAGCAGTGCTTTTAACCCAACCATAATCCTAACGTACATTTTCAGAAGTTTAAGCTTGACATTTTACATTGAAGACATTACATTGCATATTAAACTGCAGATACTGTCAATTTAGGACATTGTTCATGCAAAACTGACCCGAGGTATTATTATGCTTGGGGTAAAAAAATGTCTTCTGCCACCCCATTTCATTTAACAGAAACTTACTTTGATATGTACAACAGTCATGCTTGTTTAGAAGATTATGGAAGGTGTAGTCCAAAAACATCTTTTTTCCCAACTTCATTGGGCATTCTATTGTCTCAAGCAGCAAAATCTGACAAATCAGCTGCCATTCCCTACATTCCCTTTGGTAACTATCTCATACTACATAAGGACAGCGGCAGATCTCTTTGTAGGATAGAAACATACAAGCTGAAACTGCATAAGCTACAGTTTCCTTGTACTCTTGGCTTCTATTCTGCATCTACTAAACATTAATCAAAGTTTTATTTATGATAGTTACCATATATGTTTCATCCATTTAATTTAATTTTATTCATATATATATATATATATATATATATATATATATATATATATGCATGCTTACTCCATCCCAGGGGCACCAGGATAAAAAGCCAAGAATTGTTCAGTCTCTTGAATATTGTGCATAAACCATTTATATGCATAACTTTTTGAGATATAAATAACTCATTACAATAGTTCCTTTGGTTCCTAAAAAACAATATCTCATTTTGTTACGGCTGTAATAAAATCATGCTTTATTTTGTTTCTTTTAATTCCATTATTTATAACCATGCTTCATGGCTTCATAGAGCTCTCAAGATGGCTTATAGTAAAATAAGAACTGCAGTAAAAACCAGAGCAAACCTGAATAAAACCACAATAAAACATCCAAGCTATTTAAAACAAAATCTCCCATCCTAAAACTAAAACAATAGCAGATCACATAACAGCAGCAACGCAGCAGCAAATTATTTTCAGATCTGGTCATAAGTTAAGGAGCTTATTCTGAATGTTGAAAAAAGGGAAAGTTTTCCTCTTTCCCCAAAAGAGAAAACTGAATGGACCCCCTAAAGAGGACTATCAGAATGTAACTGCCATGAATGTGTACTCCTTGTTTCTATTCATTGAAAGAGAGAGACTGGTTCTAACACATTCATTGCTTGTTTCTGTTCCACAGGCTGTCAACATGAGTTAATGTGGTATAGTGTTTTGAGCATTGGACGACAACTCTGAGGTCTACAACTCAAATCCATACTTGGCCATGAAAACTGACAGGGGAATGTCACACTCTCCCAGCACCAGAAAACTCTGTGATAAGTTTGCCTTTGGGATGCCATAAGTAGGAAATGACTTGAAGGTACATAACAACAACAAAAAGAGAGAAGGGCAGTTTTGCTCTCCTGAAGTTCTCAGTGTGCAGTGGGCTTCATAACTGAAGTGTTTCCTTGTGCAACACTTCCATGTGTTATGTGATTTCAGCTCTGCTAAAATCACAGGGAAAATGGAAGGAAAAAAGAAGAGGGGCCGACCAAGGGCAAGATGGATGGATGGGATCCTTGAAGTGACTGGATTGACCTCGAAGGAGCTGGGGGTGGTGACGGCCGACAGGGAGCTCTGGCGTGGGCTGGTCCATGAGGTCATGAAGAGTCGGAAATGACTGAACCAATGAACAACAACAAAATCACAGGTTTGGGGCCTAGAGTGTTAAGCTTCCAGAAGGTCAAATGAGACACAGGCGCCTTCTACACTGCCATATAATCCAGATTATCAAAGGAGATCATCCACATTATCTGCTTTTAACTAGATCAGGGGCCCTCAAAGTACGGCCCAGGGGCTGGATACGGCCCTCCAAGGTCATTTACCTGGCCCTCACTCAGAGTCAACCTGTCTGAAACGATGTGAAAGCACACACAACAACAACTATCTCATCAGCCAAAAGCAGGCCCACACTTCCCACTGAAATACTAATAAGTTCATATTTGTTAAAATTGTTCTTCATTTTAATTATTGTATTATTTTCAAGTGTTTTTGTACCACAAATAAGATATGTGCAGTGTGCAAAGGAATTTATTCATGTTTTATTTTTGTTTGTTTTTTCAAATTATAATCCAGCCCTCCATCAGTTTGAGGGACTGTGACCTGGCCCTCTGTTTAAAAAGTTTGAGGACCCCTGAACTAGATTATGAGTCTCCACTGCTATATAATCCAGTTCAAAGCAGATAATATGGATTTTCTCTGGCAGTGTAGAAGGGGCCACAGATGGGTTGAAGGCAAAATCGGAGGCTTTATTCTCAGTGGCCAGTGAGGATGCCAGCAGAGACAGCACTGCAAAGAACTGACATACCCACAACTACAAACACATGGGTTTATTTATAGCACATTTGACAGAAAGGCAGAGCAGTACAGACCAACTGGAAATTGCCATGTCACTTTCTCATTACTCTTTGAATATGCCTGCTAGGATCCACAGCCCCACTGGAAAAGGCAGAAGTCCAATTCTGCCTCTGAACCAATCAGAGGTGAGGTGAGAATTTTAACAAACTCAATTCTAACAAACTCATCACCTCTACAAAGTTCTGGAGAGACTTATTTTGCATAGAATTATGGAAAATATAGACCCCTGTCTGATCCCACAGCAAGCTGGCTTCAGAAAAGGCAAAAGCTGCACATCGCAAGTGCTGAACCTGACCCAGCACATAGAAGATGGCTTTGAAAGGCAGCAGATCACAGGAGCTGTCTTCATAGACTTGTCAGCAGCCTATGATACTGTGAACCACCGCCTCCTCCTGAGAAAAATGTATAATATCACAAAGGACTACCACCTCACCCGCCTCATAGGAAACCTGCTACAAAACAGGAGCTTTTTTGTTGAGTTCCAGGGCCAGAGAAGCAGATGGCGGAAACAGAAGAACGGCCTGCCTCAGGGGAGCGTGCTTGCTCCATCCATGTTCAACATCTACACAAATGACCAGCCACTGCCAGAAGGGACAGAGAGTTTCATCTATGCTGACGATCGTGCCATTACTGCTCAAGCAGGGAGCTTTGAGATGGTAGAACAGAAGCTCTCCGAAGCTCTAGGTGCTCTTACTGCCTATTACAGGGAAAACCAACTGATCCCTAATCCATCTAAAACACAGACATGCACCTTTCACCTTAAGAACAGACAAGCATCCTGAGCTCTGAGGATTACCTGGGAAGGAATCCCACTGGAGCATTGCAGCGCACCCAAATACCTGGGAGTCACTTTGGACCGTGCTCTGACCTACAAGAAGCACTGCCTGAACATCAAACAAAAAGTGGGCGCTAGAAACAACATCATACGAAAGCTGACTGGCACAACCTGGGGATCACAACCAGACACAGTGAAGACATCTGCCCTTGCGCTATGCTACTCTGCTGCTGAGTATGCATGCCCAGTGTGGAACACATCTCATCACACTAAAACAGTGGATGTGGCTCTTAATGAGACATGCCGCATTATCACGGGGTGTCTGCGACCCACACCACTGGAGAAATTACACTGCCTAGCCGGTATTGCACCACCTGACATCCGCCGGGAAGTAGCAGCCAATAGTGAAAGGACCAAGGCAGAGACATCTCCAGCTCATCCCCTGTTTGGGTATCAGCCAGCACGTCAACGACTTAAATCAAGACATAGTTTTCTTAGAACTACAGAGACACTCGCTGGAACACCCCAGCAAGCGAGAGTCCAAAAGTGGCACGCCCAAACCCAGCACCTCAATTCATGGGCGATACCAGATGAGAGACTCCCCCCTGGGCACTCAGAAGACTGGGCGACTTGGAAGGCGCTGAACAGATTGCGCTCTGGCACCACGAGATGCAGAGCCAATCTTAAGAAATGGGGCTACAGGGTGGAATCCTCGGCATGCGAGTGCGGAGAAGAACAAACCACTGACCACCTGCTGCAATGCACCCTGAGCCCTGCCACATGCACGATGGAGGACCTTCTTGCGGCAACCCCAGAGGCACTCCAAGTGGCCAGATACTGGTCAAAGGACATTTAACCAAATACCAAATTTACAAAATCTGTGTGGTTTTTTTTTCTTTTTCTTTTTAATCTCTGTGTTTGTTTTGCTCTGTTAGAATTGTAATTCAATGGTTGCTGATGACACGATAAATAAACTAGAATAAGAAGGAAACCAAGCTGATATCTGCTACTGATATGTTATGTTACACAGATGCCTAAAATTCACCTTTTTTCTACAATCTACACATGTCATCAAGTGCTTTTTGAAACCATGAACTAACCCAGATCCCAAGTTTTCATTTAAAAAAAAACTAAGGCTTTAGATTTTGTAGGAATTAAGTTTTGGGCAAAATGTTCAATTATTTTTCTATCTAATTATTTTTACAAGAAATGCAGCTGCTACTTCCTTTTAGTGTACTTTAAGCTAATGAAGGCTCATATCTATGCTATTATAGGTGTATAATGGTAGAGTTACTCCACTCTCTCTCAATTCCTATTTCTCTGAGTCGGTATTAAAGTTTGGGGTAAAGATTAATGGTGGGTAATCTAGTTGGCATCTGCTTTGTGAATCCTTTTCAAATATTGCATAGAAAGCAAGAGAGATATTGGAATGAATGGGGAGGGAAATTACAATAAAGCATGGTAACAGCTATTAGTACCATAGTATGTACCACCATGCTGTGTGACCTGTTTTTTAAGGGAAGGAATGGGAATAAAGATATCTTGCAAAAAAAAAAAAAAACAGGGGAAGGAAAAGTTCTATCAAGTTAAGAAAAGTTTTCTTTCAATGAGTCCTTTGAAATACAACACCCTCAGAATTGTGCCATATATCAATCTCTTTCCCACAAACACATGGATTCCTTCTTCCCATTTCCCTACAACTCAATATTTATGGCAAAGTTTCCAATTTTGATTTTTTTTCCCTCCTTCCTTCTGTTCCACTATTTGCATGCTTTTCACATTTGTATAAACTTTATATTTGAAAAGTTTAATTATATTGTTTTTTCTTCTCCACCTTCTTTTCCTTTGATTTATATTTATTATTATTTTATTACTATACTTGTATACCGCTGTTTCTCAGCCTAACTGGCGACTCAACGCGGTTTACAACAAAATACAAAATACAACAATCAACAGTATTCAGTTAAAAACCATAAAAAACATCATACACAATACACAATATTGGCCCGTCAGTAACAATCCAATGCATCTCCTGACTAAAATCGTAATCCAGTTTCATCGTCCATATTGCCAATCCTTTAATCATCCAATTCATTGCACCGAATTAACCAAATGCCTGTTCGAACATCCAGGTCTTCAGTCTTTTTCGAAACACCATCAGCGAGGGGGCTGATCTTACCTCCATGGGAAGGGCGTTCCAAAGCCGAGGGGCCCTGTCTCTCGTCCCCGCCAGCCGCACCTGTGAAGCAGGCGGGATAGAGAGCAGGGCCTCCCCAGAAGATCTTAGGGTCCTGGTGGGCTGATAGGCCGAGATACGTTCGGATAGGTAGGTTGGGCCAGAACCGTTTAGGGCTTTAAAGGCCAATGCCAGCACTTTGAATTGAGCCCGGTAGCAAATCGGCAGCCAGTGGAGCTGGTGTAGCAGAGGAGTTGTATGCTCCCTGCGCTCCGCTCCTGTTAGTATCATGGCTGCCGCCCGTTGGACTAACTGGAACTTCCGAGCCGTCTTCAAAGGCAACCCCACGTAGAGAGCGTTGCAGTAGTCTAGACGGGATGTAACCAGAGCGTGGACTACCGTGGCCAAGTCAGACTTCCCAAGGTACGTTAAATACGTGATTGTGTCAGAGCTGCACAATAACATACACATCAAGTAAAATAAAACATGTGCATTTAAACAATCACTAAAACATATCAAACATTAAAACCACTTATTTAAAATCACACAATCGGATATCATAGTTTGAGGCTTTTATAATTGTCATTGCATCATTCTGTGTTACCTTATTACACTGTTACTGCCTGAAAGCTTGATCTCGCATCCATGTCTTTAGCTTTTTCCTGAGGGTCAGTGGGGAGGGGACGTTTTGTCATGTTGGTCTGAGCAGATCCAGTTGTATCAAAGGGCTTGGCTGTAACATTTGGTAGTGTGTTCAATATGGAAGCTGGTGTCACATCAGTATGCATGGATTTGTAATATAGTGTTGTTAATGTAATTGAACAGTGGTGTCCAGAAAGTGAAATTGTGCGAATGATTCCAAGAGGTCTATGTTTTCACTAAGGTGGTGGTGGTAGTGAGGAAATAATGTGCAATGGTGCATTGAATTGTTGTCTATATATGTAAGTTGCTCTCAGTCCCCTAAGGGATGAGAAGGGCGGGGTATAAATATGTAAATAATACATATATAAAAACAGGCATTTATCTAGTATGAGACATACACAGTGAAGTAAATAAACAAATAAAAGGGTAAGATCATTGCCATAGACTGGTCTTTTGCACCATCAAAAGCATAAAATGACAGAACATCACTAGTAGCCATACAAACCCGACATGCTACCACTCATGCATAATCAATGAACTGCATTTCTGGAAAATAATACTTGTCTCTCAAAGCTGCAAGTGGCAGGTCTTTAGTCATGAAAAAATCCCTAGTATTAAACAACTACTCATTCACAACAGAAAGGCCTCCCAACTGGTGCAAAAAAAGAGAGAGAATTCCATTTGTTTTTGAGTAATTTAACAAAATATCTGAGACACATTTTAATGCAAAAAAGGAAAAGCTTATCAAATAGATTTCCATATTGACCTATCTTCCAGTCAGCATGTTATCCAGGAATTAGAGGTTTAGAATATCAGAGCTACTGAGCAGTCAGTTCAGTCCAGATCAATATGTTAAGCAGGATAAAGGGAGAAGCAAGAGAGTGATCATCAGCCAATGCAGAAGTTGAAATAAAAGAGTCAGTCATAGTGACTCCAAGGCCAGAAAAAACATGAACAAAAAAGTGCTGATCACCAAATAGAAGGATTAAAATCAACAAAGCTATCAATGGCTGGGAGATGTATAGGCAGTGGTCTCCAGACACAAGTGCCTAATTAGATCAGTGTCTCCAGTGTAGCAACCACTAGGAATAATGCAGTCTCTTCCCCTTTGTTGCACAATGATGGCAATGAGGCTTCAGTGTCTACAGCCTCCTACTGGACAGTAGGACACACACAACACTATTTCAGCCCTTGGGTCAATGAGACCATTATTATCAGTAGATACAGGTTCCTGGTAATCTGTGTCATTCCTTTCTTGAATTGTCTGACTGCAGAGAGTTGAGTTATGACACATATCTCCATACTCTATCCAAATGGTTTGGCATTCATTACCCTGCATCAGTCAGTTATAGGCTCAGCTGACCTCTAATTCTAACCCTGGGTTTCCAAATGTGGAAGCAAAATGGGAAGGAGATGAATCTCTTGATATTCGAATGCTCTTTTCCATTTCATGGTCTATCTCCCTAAAAAACCACAATTTAACATCCCTTACACATATAAATACTAGTACTTAAACATTCTTAGATTAGATCCCACTCTATATATCTCATGTCACTAATTGCTCATAAATACCTACCAGCATAGTTTTAAAATCCCTATAAATCACCTCCACCAGCTATAGCAGACACTTACTATAAACACATAACTACACTGGCAGACACTACTCTAATTACTAAGAAATTAATGTTCTCTCACAGAAGGAAGAAAAGAATCCCAGTGCATGGAAAACTGAAAACATAGTTCTAGATATGTCTACTCAGGAATCGCTCCCTTCAAGTTGCATGGGACTTACTCTTACATATCTATTTTAGATGTCTGGAGCTTCAGTGTCAAAGAGGATGATACTGACTTAACTTTCCAGTTCTGGATTTCTGCACAACAGTCCCTAATCCTAAGCAGTGAGCAACTTTCAAGTTACTGGGAAAAAAAGAGAAAGCATTAACAGTAGAAGATGAAAACAAATACTTCATCATTTTCCTTCTACCGAACTACTATCCACCTTGCACATACAGTGACGCATAGTGTTCAATATGTAATGTCAATTTTTTGGACCTATCCTTTAACTTTTGTGCCATCTTGCCTGTTTGTGGAAGAGCTCAAGAGAATTCAAAAACTCACAACTCTCATGTGCCATTTTTTGTAATACCATAGTCCTAATATAGGAATTAACTCATCTGCTGTTGATTAAAAGCAGTAAAATAGTTCCCAAAGGTCACCACCTGGCATTGAATAGACTATATGTAAGGACCCCAGCTCAGCCTATCTAGACAGGGCATTTTTTTAAAGTGCCATTTCTGAAAGGACCTGTCATCAATACGTTATGCTCTAGGTCAGTGGTTCTCAACCTGGGGTCCCCAGATGTTTTTGGCCTACAACTCCCAGAAATCCTAGCAGCTGATAAACTGGCTGAGGTTTCTGGGAGTTGTAGACCAAAAACATCTGGGGACCCCAGGTTGAGAACCACTGCTCTAGGTAATCATGAAAATCTGAGTCTCCTGGATCCAAAAGCCTATAGCATTGATGTCCCCAGAAAAACTGTAATAAGAATCCTCAAGACTAACTCACAGTCTGTTTAGGCAAGGAAACCAGTGGGTGGCTATCTGGCTGATATACCCTCAGAATCTGAATCTCGATTCTCTTCAAAGAAAATGGTTTGTGTGATAGATAAATGTATAGAGCTTAGAAAAGCTGACAAATGATTACATACCATCTGGTACTATGGCAGAGGAAGATGAGCAAGAGAATGGATCCTTTGATGTAGCTAACACCATAGGGCCCTACAATAGTAATATAGTAGCTATAGAGGCAGTGCTACATCAAAGCTTGTGTCATGTTTTGACTCTTATTTGTATCTCCCTCTCTCTTGTGTCTTTATTGTCATGGGAAGATATGTTAAGTTATGGTGCTGTTGAAATCAACTGAAAAGTACAACCCCTGGACCTGTGGGACTGTAAGCTGTGGCCTCATCTTCCCATATCTGACTGTATATGTTCTCTCTAGACATTTTCTAGGCTCTCTGGACAATTCTACAGTATACTTCCAAGAAATGCTGATGCATGCTGAAGGATGTAGCAATAATGAAAGTAACATAAGATCTCTAGATATTTCTTAGGTCCTCCAGTGTGACTTTATGGTATGCTTCTGCTGAAAGTCATTTGTTTAGTCAAGCCTGCTATTGGTTATGCATATCATGGGATATATCCCCAATGGATATGGGAATACTTACTTAGGTGGTCCCTCGTTATCCGAGTATGATGGTCTTCCAAGTTCTTGGAAGATGCCTGTGTGTGAGGTTTTTTAATGTGTGGAGGTTGGTGCACAGCCAATCAACCACAGTCTTCACAGAGTTATGGTCCCAACCAGTGACGTGGTTAACATGACAACTGTGGCTTCTCAATCTTTTGCAGCCTTCTTCTGCCTTCACAGCCATTGTAACATGTATCATGTTATCTTCCACCTGATCCGCCATTGAGGTCTTCGGATAGTGCTCGCTCTGGAACCTCCCTTGTGCCCCCCCCCCCCACCGGGAGTGCACAACTCTGGTGGTTACACCCACAGGTTCATTGGAACACATAAGCCCCCTCACCACAACAAGGTGACAATCCATTGAAGGAGATATGGGGATAGTACTGTATACTGGAGATGACACATTTCAGTGTTTTGAGCTGGGAGTTACCTGCGCCAGCATGTGTTGTTCTGTCATACTCTACTTCTAGGCCCAGAAGAGTGTTCAAAGACAGTCTTACATATGATGCAGCAGTGTAAAACGGAGGCTTTGGGGACATGGAATTATTTCTTTTAATAATTCCCCTACTTTAGTGTTTCATTGCACCCTTTCTTCTGCCTTCATCACTTTGAAAAATCTTGTGTTTTTTCTGTCCAAGATATCACACAAACTCAGCTTCCACAAGGCAATCTGTGCCTCAGATGTTATTTGTTTATTTATGGACACTGCTAGATCTGATCATATCTTCAGATTTCAAATCTGCTTCTTTGGGGAAGTGCACCCTTATCCAGAGCATGTGAAATTCCAGTTCGTTGGGCACATCCTGTTTTTTCACAGAATATAATTTAATACAGCCAATGCAAAATGAAGATGTTTTGCTTTCAACAACAGTCGTCTAAATCCAATTCCTAGGTCTAAAATAGGCCCACTGAATCAATAGAATTTGTATAAATGTTGACTTAAAATTATGTCATTCATTCAGTGGGTCTGGTTCAGTTCGAACTAGCAAATGGATCCAGGCCAAAGGATTTCATCTTAATGCTAGTCCTGTATATATCTTTCTAATCCATTGCATTTCTGTCCAAAAGCACACTGATAAAAATGTATCATAACCAAAAGTCAATCTGAAAGGGATACAAATTTCCTCTGCACAAATAATTGAATTATCTGCCCCATGAGTGTCATGTTCTGCATAATACGACACATCAATCTGGAATTATTATTTCCTTTAATAATTCCCCCTTTCTTAGTGTTTCATTGATCTTTTTCTTCTCCCTGCATCACTCTGAAACATCTGTGTTTTCCTTCAACTCACCATCAAGTCTTGTTTGAAAAGTCTGTAAATTTTGTGTTTCTCCAAAATATATAGATAATTGATTCCAGGAGTGAGAGCCCACAACAAATCACAGAGCTGCAGCTCCCCTTGATTTAAAGACGTACAGTGCTTTCTTAAGCCAGGATCAAAGGCTATTGTATTATTAACGTTTATATGTCAGATGGGGAGGGGGGCAGAGTGGATTGAATGATTTTATTTTGGGTACAGGGATATTTCTTTTGGAATGTAAAACAAAAAGGGATGAAAACTGGAAATCTTCAGATGGATAAATACATTGAAATGTTTCCCGATCACTGTTCTGGCTGAACAATATCTTATTCAAACATCTTTCCTGTTCAAGCAAAGTAGAAAGGAAGGATTTGCTTCAGAGGTACAGATGTAATGGAATATTTGTCTATGTGTGATGAGAAGATATTTTAATCAGTAGGTAGGTTATGTTGTTTATTGAATTTTCATCTTCTTTGTCATAGAGCATCAATCATGATCCTTCCTTCACCATTTTATTCTCTGAGAGGTAGTTTGGATTTATGGATAATGGTTACAACTCAAAGTCTCCCAGAAAGCTCCCTTTTCACGTATAGATCTAAGCTTGAATATCCCCAGTCACGTTAACAAAGTTCACATTAACAAAGTTCTCTTTGCTGTTTTTGTGAGTTTATTAATACAACATTTTACAATACCCCACAATAATGTGTTTCCATTCAGCAAAGGAAGGAAAGAATGATTTCCCATATTTTATATTGTCTCCAGAACAGTGGTTCCCAACCTTTTCTTTTTGACCAGAGACTACTTTGACTAGGGAACACTCTCCAACATTAGTACCAAAAGGGTGACAATCAGTTTTTGGTCAGCTTTAGATTTGGTTTGGTTATTTGGGGTGCTGATTCAGAAAATTGCATTGGAAAGACCACATCGGTTCTAGTTTCTTATACAGAAATATGCCATCCAGCAGTCGCCATCTGCTCACCCACAGAAAACCATATTTAATAATCTAGAGCTGATGGGTCTATCCAAGGGGGCGGGGCTGGTTAGCAACAGGGAAGGAGTGGCAGGTAGTATAAAAGGAGTGGAAATAAAATAAAATAAAATAAAGAGGAAGGAGGCTCGCAGACCTGATTTTTGTCCCCGTAGCCCACTGGCAGTCCGCAGCCCACAAGTTAAGAACCACTGCTCTAGAATGTCACAAAAGTCAAAGTAGTAACAACACGAGGACATACTCATGAAAGTCAAACTTTATTTCAAGCCAATGACAAAAGGAGGAAACTGGAGCAAATTATCAAGACCTGGCAGTCCGGAAAAGGGACAATGGTTTTGTCTTTCTTGGTAGTATCATTACTTGGCAATTGTTTTTGAAATTCATTGTAAAAATTAACAAAATTTTAAGAAAATAATAAGAATATACACAAAGTGAAAATCCATGTCAAGGTATTTAGCTGTTTTGGGGGGAATTCAAAACTGCTACTGGATAAGCCAAGACAGAGAGCTGTTTAGGAGTTGCTCTCACAAACACAAGTCCTCCTTCCTATAGGAAAGACAAGCTCCAGACTGCACCATACCATCTCCTGTTTCTTCTCCCTGTCCACCACTCCAAATTACCATCTTGCTCTTTCTCCCACTCTGCCCATTCATCCACTTGCAGCTGAGAACACTTTGGACATGTCCACTCAGAGTGTCTCCCCCACTGCCACAGACAACATCTTTAGAATTAATTTCCAGTCCCACAGTAAATCAGGGAGGGAAGAAGAGAACAGCCCCCCTCATCTGATGCTTTATGCAAAGATGAGAGACTTTTTGGCTCACCTAAAAGCTACCATTCTAGTCGCAAGGTGCTTCCCTGGCCCACTCATCTACATGCAGTTGCCAACAGAGACACCTGCTCATAACAGAGATCTGTTCATGGTAAATATAACTACAGAGAACTGATAAAATAATAGTCAGGGGACGTATCTACATTAGCAAAAGAAAAAAAACCAAACAAACCTGGACTTCATGCACACAGATACATCTGGTGAATATCACGGGTTATTTATTTATTTATTTAAAACTTTTATATCCCGAACTTCTCCCCTCCATAGAGAGGTGACTTTGCCCACTTTGGACAAAGTCAGAGGATGCTCCAGAGTTTGCTAGAAACGTCAGATTAGCTTCAAGCCAGATTGGATCCAATTTGGCCTGAGCTGCTGTCTAGACATGCACACCTTTTCCTTTTCTTGCACTCATCACCAATTGGTGTTGGCCATGTCATCACCATGGCTCCTATCTGGTCATGGAGCTCCATGCAATCCCCCCGCCGTCCGTCCCCCCATGCTTCTTCTTACTCATCATGTAAACACACAGGTCAGATACCAGGAGAGACACCTGCATGACCAGATAGTCCCTCTAAATTACTTCCTGATCATTCAAGTTTCTCTGCCAATTTCAAAATGGAGCTCCCACATGACCAGGAAGCAGGGGAGATTTTTGCCTTGTATGAACAATAGCCCCAGATTTGGTATGAACATGTCAGATCTAGAACTGTCTCAGGACATATTTACACTTAGCTTAACTGTCTGCTAATCACTATCAGAAACCTTGACTTTATTAAAACATTAAATCCTTCAATTTCTATTTTGAAGGATATACAAGAAAATGCAAATGACTTGTATTTTTAGTTAATACAATAGGATAGTTGCAAAACTGATAGCACAATCCTGTGTATATTCATTCCCAAGATAACAGGACATGAATCATAGAATCATAGAATCAAAGAGTTGGAAGAGACCTCATGAGCCATCCAGTCCAACCCCCTGCCAAGAAGCAGGAATTGCATTCAAATCACCCCTGACAGATGGCCATCCAGCCTCTGTTTAAAAGCCTCCAAAGAAGGAGCCTCTACCACACTCCGGGGCAGAGAGTTCCACTGCTGAACGGTTCTCACAGTCAGGAAGTTCTTCCTCGTGTTCAGATGAAATCTCCTCTCTTGTACTTTGAAGCCATTGTTCCGCGTCCTAGTCTCCAGGGAAGCAGAAAACAAGCTTGCTCCCTCCTCCCTGTGGTTTCCTCTCACATATTTATACATGGCTATCATATCTCCTCTCAGCTTTCTCTTCTTCAGGCTAAACATGCCCAGCTCCTTAAGCCGCTCCTCATGGGGCTTGTTCTCCAGACCCTCATTTTAGTCTCCCTCCTCTGGACACATTCCAGTTTGTCAATATCTCTCTTGAATTGTGGTGCCCAGAATTGGACACAATATTCCAGGTGTGGTCTGACCAAAGCAGAATAGAGGGGTAGCATTACTTCCCTAGATCTAGACACCATCACATTGTTGACTCATGTTTAACTTGTTGTTCACGAGGACTCCAAGATCTTTTTCACACATACTGCTCTCGAGCAGGCGTCCCCCATTCTGTGTCTTTGCATTTCGTTTTTCCTGCCAAAGTGGAGTATCTTGCATTTTTCCCTGTTGAACTTCATTTTGTTAGTTTTGGCCCATCTCTCTAATCTGTCAAGATCGTTTTGAATCCTGCTCCTGTCCTCCGGAGTATTAGCTATCCCTCCCAATTTGGTGTCGTCTGCAAACTTGATGATCCTGCCTTCTAGCCCTTCATCTAAGTCATTAATAAAGATTTTGAACAGGACCGGGCCCAGGACGGAACCCTGCGACACTCCGCTCGTCACTTCTTTCCAGGATGAAGAGGAAGCATTGGTGAGCACCCTCTGGGTTCGTCCATTTAACCAATTACTGATCCACCTCACCGTAGTTTTGCCTTGTCCACATTGGACTGGTTTCCTTGCCAGAAGGGCATGGGGGACCTTGTCGAAGGCCTTACTGAAATCCAGGTATGCTACATCTACGGCATTCCCGGCATCTACCCAGCTTGTAACTCTATCGAAAAAAGAGATCAGATTAGTCTGGCATGACTTGTTTTTGATAAACATGATTTCAGACTCAATCAATGCAAATTTCAGATTGAGCCCTAAAGAAGTCACGTTGTAACCTGTTGATGCTAATGCTTGCCTATAATCATTTTGTGGCTGTTTCCCACCTGCCCTTGTCAGCAATTCCAGGAGGTTAAAAGTCATACTATATTTCCTAAGACTCTAGCATTTTAGGTAGTGAAAAAAAACACTTGATCAAGCTATGGACAAATATAAATTCTCAAAGCTCCGAGTAAGCAGCTACATAAGGCATTTCCCTCCTCTTTGAAAGAACTATCTGCTGTACATGGAAACATGTATTATTGTCCACAGAATAACTTTGGCAAGAAAACTCGGGATTTTTGGACTTTTGCCTAGAATAAATATTTCTAACTCTACTTCACATAGGCATTTTTGGCTTAGATATAAAGGCTCTTGGAGAGCAATATATCCAGCTTCAATTTTGCTTATACATCCTGCAGACATCAGTCTTTTATTTGAACTCTGTATCTAAAAACCTCATGTAGCAATTTGATGTTTTGTGAATATGTTCCTCCCCAGTTTTTGCTCTCTGGTTGAAGAATTTGCCACTAGAATATATTCTTTTAAAAACTCTATTATGCAATGTTCTGTCATACAAAGCAGCTTTTTCTTTCCTGTTAGGAAAAGAATATACATAAGTTAAAATTTGCACATTCCTTAGAGTTTTTAATCACCTGGCACTTAGAAGTGCTCAGCATGTAAAACGTTTGAATACACAGTTTGAAATGCTAATCATTGCAGTACCTTAATTTAGTAGTATTAAGTCTGTTGTATGAAAAAGTTAACTGATGCATATAAACTCCATGATCATTACTCCCCTGAGCAGATATAAATAACTTGTAGAACCATCGGTTCCTTTCTAATCTTTACCTTGTGTTTCCAGCATGAAGAAAATGGCTGTGTTTTTGAGGGAACAGAGTGTAGTCACAAGAGAGTTTGCTAGAGAGATGCCAAAGAGACTAAGCCAAGAGTTAAGGAGCCGCTACCCTTCTTTTCCCCACCTGATGCCCTTCAGATGTTTGGGATTTCAACAACTCATAACATTCACTACTGTTGAGCATGTTGGTAGGGCTCATGGAGTAAACATCAAAACTTTAGAGGTGGGGTATAAGACTAAAAAGTGGTGAGCTACAGAAAGGTATGCAAAGGGATCTTGGAGACTGCATTACATACTGACATCTCAAACTAACCAAACTACGTCTTTGAATTCTTCAGCTGCCTATAGCTGTTTCCATTTCTGGTGACCACTATCTCAGCTAGGAAGTTGCTGGGTTTTGTTTTTTTCTTTTTTTTCTGTATGTGATACTTTGCTAAGGGGCAAACCTAATAAGCAGAGCAAAGCTTAGAACTTACAACTCCTTCATGTCCCATGTCCATCTCCTGCAGCAGAAGGCAACAGCCCATGACTGAAGAGACACAGATCTTTACAAATTTATTTTCAGATTTTACTTCTCTGCCATTTTAAAAATTTGCGTATCAGTTTGCTTTTGTGCTGTTCAGTTGCATTAAAAGCTCTACAGATGGTTTATCTCAATGCAACCAAGTTTGGGATGCCTCCCAGCTCTCTTGGCTAAACTAGGCTTCACAGGATATGGGGTGGGGGAGTTGTCCCCTGGTTCTTCCCAGCACAACACTTCCCCTCTTATCTTTTACAGACTTGGGATGAATGCCAGAGAAAGACCATGTAACTTGGCCAAAGTTGTGTGGGAAGTCTGTGGTAGAAGATGAAATTGAACCCAGGTTTCTGGCAACCTAACTAACAAAGTTGTGGCTTCTCCCTCCTTTCTTGGGTCTCTGAAGTTAGCCAGAAACATGTGAAATATGTGACAGGTCCCACCACTTTGCCCAGTCAACTATTGAAACCATAGAAGCAACAGCATAGACTATTTAACAACATTAGACCCCTATCATAAGTGTGTACTGACCTGAAAGGTCCTTTGTCTTTTGAAAGGGGGGGGTCTACATTGTGCACTCAGTTTCTTTTTAATCTGACACAAACAACTGTTAACCTATAGCTAAACCACGCAGCAGGGAAGTACTGGCTTGGAAAGTATCCTTCTCTGCCAGACACTAAAAAGAGAACAGAGGCTGCCTTTGAGATGGGTCAGAGAACCTTTTATGACTCTTGTAACATTATTATGGCTCCACTCAGGCCTGGCCTTAGGTTTTGGGCTTATTCATCTATAGGAGAGAGGTGCACAATGACTGACAACCTAAGCCACTCTTCAGCACACTTCAGGAGCAGAGAACCTTCCCCCTCCCAGAAGTCAATATTTGTTTGAGGGTGATGCATGAAGGTCATGCTAGCCATGGCATAGGTTATTCTGCACACTATCTCTCATGCAACACGCCCAAGTCGTTCCACTAACTCACATGCCCAAACACTCATAAATGATCACTAGTCATATCCATCCATTTCATCTACTATCTCAAACAGACATATAAAAGATACCCCATCCAATAATTATACTTTAATTCCTTCTAAGGCCTGAAATTCAGGATTAGACACTGAGAACTCTATTGATCATACATTGGCCAAGCTGCCTTGGAACGTACTTTGGGATATCAATTCAGTAAATAAAAATAAGGAATTGGGCAAATGTAGCCTGCAAGTTAGGTGCTGCCCATCCTCCAAGTCCATTTTTGTAAACCTGACCTTTTTTCAGAGCTGTAATGCACTCCCTAAATAAAACTATGGCCATAATCATATTGGGCAGTTACAGACATGTAACTACTCTATGGATCTTATCAATGGATTCTAGATTGTTGTTGTTTATTCATCACTTCCGACTCTTCGTGACCTCATAGACCAGCCCACGCCAGAGATCCCTGTCAGCCGTCACCACCCCCAGCTCCTTCAGTTTCAAGCCAGTCACTTCAAGGATAAAGATTCTAGCTTACTTCCCTTTGGGGACTCCTTCCACACAGCTGAATAAAATCCCACATTTTCTGCTTTGAACTGGAATATATGGTAGTGTGTAGTCAGATAACCCTGGGCCCTTCTGCATAGCCATATAACCCAGAATATCAAGACAGAAAATCCCACAATATCTGCTTTGAACTGGGTTATCTGAGTCCACACTGCCATATATGCCAGTTCAAAGCAGATATTGTGGGAATGAGGCTTATAACCCAGAATATCTGCTTTGAACTGGATTATCTGAGTGCACGCTGCCATATAATCCAGTTCAATGTGGATCTTATACAGCTGTGTGGAAGGGGGCTTGGTGATATATTGGAGTTCCCCAGTTTTCTCTACTCTCATGGCATTTTCTATTCAGCTTTAAGACCAACTGTGCACCAATCATCAGACAAAAGCTATCCCTTTCTCTCATTAAATCTGCAAACAGTTTTTTCACCACCTTAACTGGCATACCTCAATAATCATGGAACCCTTCTTTGCCAAAGACTGTTGGTGCTTCAGCAAACTACAGCTTCCACAATTTCATAGCCTGAGCCATGAACATTAAAGTGCTATCAAACAGCATTTATTCTACAGTACAGATGTACCTGATGCTTTGCCATCCTCACCATGTGGCATATTTGAAGTTTTAGAATTTATAGCTGGATGCCTTTCAAAACTGAGGCTATGTCTTCATTGATTTTAAACTTGAAGCTCGTTGCATGTCTTTCAGCAGACCTCTAGGGCTGGCTTACAAGAAAACATGAAAAACATACCATAAAACAATAAAATGGAACCAATTAAATGGAGAGAAATAAAATTGTGTCCGAAAGCTCTTCCAAAGCCAGCACTTCCTCTCTTATCTTTGACTGACTTTGGATGTGTGCCACCAAAAGGCTCGGTAACTTGGCTCAAAAACCATATGGGAAATTGGTGGTAGGGAACTAAATGCAAGCCAGGTTTCTGGCACTCTAACTACCAAACATGTGCTTTTCCTTCTGGTTGCTGCAGTTAACCAGAAGCATGCGTAATATTCAATGTGTGGAAGTGTGGAATTGCTCTGAGAAATTTTGATCAAAACTTATACATTTGCATTCTCTGCCCCCCCCCCCCCTCTCTGGTTCCCTCAAAGCTAATACTATATTTTCCTGAAAGTGTATAGAACAGGAACTGATTCCATATTTGGTCAATTTGATTAGCTAAGAAGAAAATTCAGATTGTGTGTATGTGTATGTGTAGTCTTCCCCTTCTTCCTAGCGAATTAAGTTGAGTAACTTTAAAAGGGGATCGAGCTTTGAAAACTAATGAAATTCATGAAGGATCAAGCTATGAGTGGTTGCTTATTAGACATGTGTGCTGTATCCCCCCCCCCCCGAAAAACCGATATCTACCCTCCCGATTTCAGGGGGCTCCCAAAAACAGATCAGGGCCTCCACCAAAAACTGGGATATGAAACAGGTCAAGGTTTACCCCAAATGCACAATCCTATTGGTTATCACAAGTCTATTTGTAATGCAAATCCCAAATTATGAATAGCATCTAAAATTTAATTTTTAGAGACTTTCTCATAGAAGGTTATTGAAATTACTCATTGCTACATTAACAAAGAAACTCAGTGAAGAATTACATCTGGCAGTGTGCAAAAATGTGATTTTGGCATAAAATCCTATGGATTTCTGGAAACAGTGGGAGAGATGTATGTAAAAGTAGAATGGAGTTGGTCTGGGTTGGAATACTGTCACTCTAAACTGGTCCAGTATTAAGTAGCCCATATAGATGGGCCCTTAATAGAAGTGCCTTTTCTGTTTTCTGTTTCCCCAGCTTTCAGGAGTGAATTTCCCTTCTGAGGGGTAGATTTCTCTCACTTCCTATTGTCTCACCCCTGATCTTAACTATGAGGTGTTTGGAAGTCAGATGTTTATAACTCAGGACTGTCTGTTACCTCTGGAACTTGGATGATAATCAAAAATGTGCCAGAATTTAGATTCCTATAAGGATATCCTGATGAGTTATGGTAGGCTCCATTTTTGCTTCTAGTGGGAGCCCTGTTTGGAACTTCAGCTTTTTAAGGTTGACCCTACACTTTGAAATTTGGAAGATAGCCAGAAACACTGTTTTTCAAGTATTCAGATATCTAGCATGATATCTCAGTGATTTATGACTGTTACTAACACACTCTTTTACTATTGTATATCTCAATCTTGAAGACTAACTGAAGTGCTACTGAATCTTTGGCCTTCTGGGTGATTTAGATTAGCATTCCCATAGTTCCCAAGTATACTCGCATAGTCTGCATTTCATAATAATAATAATAATAATAATAATAATAATAATAATAATAATATTTTTGTCATGTCAGGAGTGGCTTGAGAAACTGCAAGTCACTTCTGGTGTGAGAGAATTGGCCATCTGCAAGGATGTTGCCCAGGGGATGCCCGGATGATTTGATGTTTTATCATCCTTGTGTGAGGCTTCTCTCATGTTCCCACATGAGGAGCTGGAGCTGATAGAGGGAGCTCATCTGTGCTCTCCTCGGATTGGAACCTGTGACCTGTCGGTCTTCAGTCCTGCCGGCACAGGGGTTTAACCCACTGCGCCACCAGGAGTTCCACAACAATAATTATTTTATTTTTGTACCCCGCCTCCATCTCCCCAAAGGGACTTGGGGTGGCTTACATGGGGCCAAGCCCGATCAACACAGTTCAAAAAAAATACACATTAAATTGCAACCAACAGTATAAAACAAAATAGAACAACAACATTGTAACAATATATAAAACAGGCACCAAAACCTTCCATTGATATCATTCCAATAAAACAGCTTGGAAATTGCAACACCAAGGAAAAGACATTCAGATCCACCAGCTCCACAACTGTAATAACAATCAGGTGGACATGCTCAAGATAACAAAATAGATATGCATCACTTGGGTTTTAAAAATGGATCATATTGTTACACACGCTATCAGTTACATAGCCTATCACTTGCAATAGTAAAAGTACCTACTCCTGATTTTGGTCTGACATTTTTATTAGGAAGCTGACTTATAACATGTTCAGGTTCATTCCCCAGTTCTGAGCCTTCCTGCCAGTCCTTTATAGTTTTATGGGAAAGTTCAGTGTTTAAAACACCTTTAAATCTACGGGCTTCTCTGGCTTCTGAATTTCAAAAAAGAGTACAAGAGAATGCTTTCTTTTGACTTCTAAAAATGCATAACAAGAGCCCATGTTTACTTTAAAACATCTGCTCCAACCTTTTCTTTTAAAAAAAGGACTGATGTTTTCCATACTTTCCCTTCTGCTCTCACATCAAACAATAAAGTACAATTACTAGGGGTGAAACTCTGGCTCGCATCCAAGACTGCACCAGTGTAATACAGTCCCATGACTGGGAGAATGGGCACTTTTTTTTCTACGAGTGTGGGTGGTTTGTGTTGACAGACTGTTCCTGATGTTACCAGAAAAGCATATGGAAGCCCAAGTGTTCTTTTCTTGCGCTCTCTTGGGTATTCATTCATGGACTGAGAAAGAACAAGTGACACAGCTTTCCAGATGTGTCCAGCTACAAAACACATCATCCCCAGCCAGTACAAACATCTGGCAGAAAGGAGGGGTCTACAATTCCTCCATATTCAGAGAGAAACTGGTTTAAAGCAATTAACCAAGTGAGCTGTAGTATAGTCTTGAGATGGGGGGGGGGGGGTGTCTAATGATGCAAACTTGGATATTGCTCACCCAAGATTTGTGTAAGAATACTTTACAAGCACAGATGGCTTCTGGAAAGGAAAATAAATAAATGAATAGTTCATTTAAATATATTCTATTAATGTCAGTGAGAATTTTTACAAGAACTATTTGGTAAGGCTACATATATAATGTGAAACAAAACCACATTTAAACCACATTTAAACATATTACATTATGAAAGTCTGGTATTTTCCAATTCCTGATTTCATATGTGATCAGAAACAACAATAATCAAGTAATTATGGAGCCTCCGGTGGTGCAGTGGGTTAAACCCCTGTGCCGGCAGGACTGAAGACCGACAGGTCACAGGTTCGAATCTGGGGAGAGGCGGATGAGCTCCCTCTATCAGCTCCAGCTCCTTGTGCTGGGACATGAGAGAAGCCTCCCACAAGGATGATAAAAACATCAAATCATCCAGGCGTCCCCTGGGCAATGTCCTTGCAGACGGCCAATTCTCTCACACCAGAAGTGACTTGCAGTCACTCCTGACATGACAAAAAAAGTAATTATGGTATAAGTTATACTGGTTTATGGAACAGAGCCTATTAATAGATTCATTGAATGTTGTCTTGGCTTGGTGGGTGATTGTACATAACTGTACAGAGAGAAACAAGGAGAAGACTATCATAACAGATAGATAGATAGATAGATAGATAGATAGATAGATAGATAGATAGATAGACAGATCAAACATTGGTCCTCCATTTGCTAATATTTGCTAACTCTATTGAAATACAATGAGACCCCTCTTTATATGAGACCAGTACATACAGGTTCATTTATCCACATCCAACAAAATATTCATCTTTAGACATTGTCTTGGTCTCTCAGTGCAACTTGATAGCATTCTTGAGTCAGAGGCCCTACATTTCAATAGAGTCCACATATGTAGTTTCATGTATCCATGCAAAGTCTTGGAACATAGCCCCCATGGATACAGGAATTGTACTGAACTGAGAACATGATTGTGGGTGAAACTGTAAAATTTCTGATCCCATTATCTACAATTCCACCCCCAATCATATATTTAAAATTTGGAATAACATTGAAAGACTCTGGCGTAATGGACGGCACTCCATGAAAACTCAAGCCATAATAAATTTGCCTTTGTGATGCAGGATGACTCTATCATTTTTGATGCCACAGAACAAGATGGCTATCCCTTCCAGGAGAAGAAAACTGTGGGTAGTTTCATCTTGGCAAGCTGTTTGTTTCTCCAAGCTCACTTGGAGCTACTCTATACAGCAGATAGTGTTCTATATACTTACTACTGAATGTGGAAAACCTAACTCACTGGATAGTAATCTTAAGGTTTTGTTTTTTTTCTCTTATAATCATTATTCAGGGGGCAGAGTAAATTTTGCACTACTGATATAAATCCTTTAAGCAGCTGCTATATGAGACAAGCTTCCATTCATGCGCCCACATCAATATTAAATCTAACCTCCAAAGCTGTTTCTATTCCGCATAAATATGAGTTGGGTTTTATGGCACTTGCTAAGAAAGCAAAGACTTTCACATTCAATCAACCTTTCCCAAACTTCACACTACACTTAGAGCACAACGAATGCAAACTTATTTGAAAGTACAACAGTATGAAGCTGTTTATACCCTTTAATATTATAAGTCAGCTTTTGTCATAAATCTTACGTCTTGATTGCACATAGCTGGAGCATGACCTCATGCTCCCCCCCCGCCCCCCTTTCTGATTTTCCTCGTTCTTGTTACCCTTTGCAAACTGAGTGATCTCTGAGTTCCTGTCATGGTGCTGACTCTATTACCAAGTGCAAAGGTAATTTATGTCCCCACACTGGCTAAGCAGGTTACAGTTCCATCCTTGGAAGGTGCACCAGTTTATTAAGTTAAGGTCTAAAGGCATTTTAAGAGGAGAGAGAGAAAGTAAAAAGATTATCTGAACTGTAAATGTTGTTAATATTTTCATTGGTATATTCTTCAGGGAGGCATGAAAGTTTTCCTCCTCTGTATTAAAAGTATGGGGTGTATCATGATAGAATGCTATTTGACCAGTTCCATCCTTTTTTACTTGCTTTTCAAGCAATGAAAACATCTTGAATACTAGGTATTTTGTGATATACCTTAAGATTTGCAGTTCCACTACTAATCCCACAAAGCTTTAAATACTATACAGACTGCAATGCATTGCCTCTTATATAAGTGGAGCATTTTTATTTCTTTTTTACTCTCTTATCTTCCATAGGTATTGGCCTCTTTGCCATTGAGCCACTGAACCCCTCCTTCCTAATTATTTTTTTGACATGACTTTGAGCAAGACATATGATTTTCCTTTACTTTGTAAACCTTTTCCACTATTTTGAAGTTCTGGCATACTGAAGCTGCTGGAGGCTCAGCGAGAACCCAGCAGCAACTGTACCCCAAATCATATTATAACTGAATCCTCTAATAAATGTATTAACTGATATTTTATGTGCAACTTGTATTAATTGTGTCCAAGATCAACTCTTAAATGCATAAAACTGTATCAGATATGGTGTGAAGGCATCCGTTCCCCAATGCTCCCTGTTAACATAAGCTTCTTAGAACAGAGATCACTGAGCTGTTATAAGGATCCCTCCAGTGATTTCCCAGACTAGATGAGACAATTTCTTTTGTTTATATATTTAGAACAGATAATCCCTTTATCACCAGGGTTGTGTTTGTTCTGTTTACCTGTTTAAATGTGACTCGAAACTTATAGTTCCCATGGAGGGAAAAGACTAAAACAAATATTAGCTTTCTAAAAGGGCAGCCAAGCACTTAGTTACCAAAGATTACCACCTTTTGTTTTCTGGGTCTTGCACCTTTGCCTTCTCAAAACTGGATACTTAAAGCAATCAAGGAATCATCTGCATACCAACATCGTCATCCTCTTTAGATTCATGCCCTCCATGGGGGCATCTCTGCAACAGACTGGACCTTTAAACCAATTAATTATCAGCTTTAAACCAACCAATTCTTCTTCCCACCATAGGGATCCTCTCCTCCTGTCTATGACAAAAGGGAAACCTCCAGCCAGTCCCTGCGTGGATCCTAGCTGGTCAATTTCTCAGCAAAGCAGGAGGAGGCACAGAAAGTTTGAATAGCTGTATAAAATGTTTTGTTTTTTTCTAAGAGGGTGTGTTTGTACATTTTGAGCACTGACTCAGTACTTGATCTCTTTTGACCAAATTGTAATAAACTTCTGTAGATTGCCTTCAAACCTGGAGTGCTTTTTTCTCTGTCCTAGCTAATCTGGTTTAGCAGAAGCTCGGCAAGCATGGATCTTCTTAACCACAGTCCTAGCTGAAGTCATTACATCTTTACCGTTTTGTAGTGCCATCCTACAAAATGGTAGGATGGCACCCTCCTGTTTGCTGTGGAAGCTCCTGGGGTAAAGGTACTGTCTGGATGGGCCCTCACTGTTCACCATTGCAATTGACTACCATGGTTTTATGGGATAACTCCATTATTGTAAAGTTATTCATTTTAAGCTTTGCTGCAAGATTTCAGCCATATGATTAGCTTTTGCATATAGGATGAGGGAAGGCACCACCTTGTCCCATTCCTCTGGCAGGAAGATCTCTTGAGCCAGCTCTTCTATTCTGTATTATGCCTCTCCAGTGTTTCTCAACCTGTGGTTCCCCAGGTGTTTTGGCCTACAACTCCCAGAAATCCCAGCCAGTTTACCAGCTGTTAGGATTTCTGGGAGTTGAAGGCCAAAACATCTGGGGACCCACAGGTTGAGGACCACTGCTTTAAACTAAAGACCCTATAAGTCATATGGCACTCATGTTTCAATTAAACATGCAAGGGCAGCTGTAGCATTTGGCAGAGTAAAACCTTTATCAGGTAGCAAATTTGGGGTATCAGGAAAGGAACACAACATAAAATACATGTTATATTTTATCTGCATTTTAAATGTTATTCATCCATGTGATTTTAATAGATAATTGCTGTTTTAACTTTTGAAATAAGATTTTGGATAAAGTTGTTATTGATTGTTTGATTTGATTTATTTATATCACACTTTTCTCTCTAACTGAATGCAAAATGACTAATTTAAAACTTCTATTTTAAATTCCAAACTGCACTGGGTTCCATGCCAAGAGAAAAGCATGTTGTAAATCAAACAAAGTGTTAGTGGCTTAATTTATTATGACAGTATCTTTAAATCTGGGATTATGAAAATAGCTTTTCTGGCATTGTGTGTTGTCTACCTTGACTTGGGTACGATGGGGTGGAACCATATGGTGTTCCACTATAGGCAACAAATAGTGTCGAGATGTCCTAGGGAGCTGACAGGGCAGTATAACAATGTGTACAACCAGACTTGCTGTTGCTGGAAATATTTTTGTAAAACTGGAATGAGAACACATGCTAAAAGTGTCGCGACCCAAGGAACACAGTAGTAGGTATGGTACCAGAATGCTGAGTCTCAACAAAAAGACTGCTACCCCAACTTCACAAAGAAACAGGAACACGCGTTGGATGAGTAAAATTGGCATAACTTCTTCTCTTCTTCATACACATCCCAGAGCAGATCCAAACAGTAACTTTTTGTAATGCAGCAGTTGTCAGTATTTCTAACACCTACTGTATAAAGAGAAAGACCTTTTTTTTTACTCTATTCATAAGCATATGCACACACATACACACACTCACTAGATAGCTAAGTGATTTATTTATTTTGGTAGCATGCCAGACAGAAATATTTAAATCCCACTTTTGGAAGCAAGAATTATCTAATCACTCACTAGCTTTTGTAATAAAACATTTATCATGGAACATTAATCCATTAGTGCTTATTTTCCATCTCTCCCTTTCACTAGCACCTTGCTTTGAACACAGTCAAGTTTGGCTATGATTCTTCGGCGTTATCATATATCATCATTACATGATGGGTCACACCGACACTGAATCCAGTGGGGTGGGGGATAATAATAACAATAATGCTGCACTTTGCTTGAACTTGGTACCCATATGTACTGCTTTTACTTCAATTGCAAGTAAAAATAGTGCCCCTGTGAGTTCTGAAATTAGTCTTTCATCATTAGGCCCACGGTGGCTGCAAAACAGTGTGTGGATACAGGACTCAGAGCTGTGAACAGAGAGAGGAACCCTGTATGCTTAGTTTTTTCAAGACTTCAATTTTCTTTCTCTGTGTGTTTGTGTGTTTGTGGAGAGAGAGAGAGAGAGAGAAGCTCCATTTTTAATAAATTGCATCACCACATTGCCAGCATTGAACTTTTCTTGTCATCTGAGACAAAATGGATGCGACAAAGTAGAGGAAGGAAAGTTCTGGTGTGTTTTGGCCAAAACAAGACCTCAAAAGTTGGCACTGGGAAACTGTTAGGATACAATCCTCATGCTAAAGAATATCCAGAAGCACAAGGGCTTGACCTAATCACATCATGTGAGTTCCTTGACTCTTCCTGGCTTACAAGCTGGAGGCATATGAGTCAAGAGGCAGGAAGAACTCAACAAAGAATCATGTTCCTACAAACTAAGGTTTTGGAAGATTTAGACCACCAGAAGTGTCAGCATTGTCATCTGAAGGTTTGTAATTCTTCAGATATAATGTAGGATGAACCATCTTTGACAAGATCACACAACATGGACTGAGCTAGAGATTCTTAGGAAGATGTTACATCTAGTGTAAAAGAAGATTTTGTTTTGTACTAACAGTCCAGAACGCTGGCCACCAATATATGTAAAGACTTTGGGCAATTAACTTGGATTTGATAAAGGCAAAATAATTTTCAGGCCGCTGCCACCTATTAATGATATTCTTAGGACCTTGTACTATTGAATCAGGCTACCACCGAAGACTAAAAGGAGTTTTATATATTCTTTGTCCAATATATTGGAAGTAAGCTGGATTGTGCTGAATTTGAACTCAGGGTGCAGAACACTGAGGTGGATATTATTGAGATTCTTCTAAATAGTTGCTGCCACCAACCTGGAAACTCTGTATCCCTAACTTGTAATGGATACTTCTTCACACAGAGGCACACTGAGGCAAATGTTTGTTAACAAGGAACAAAGATGTTTATTTATGTAGTTTTCGAAAACAGGCACTTAAGCATATTGGTTACAAGAATGAGATGAAGCTTATTTGGTTTCTTTAAATCACTTCAGTACTTTGTTTCCAATAAAACTCTTAACTCCCTCAGGAAACTAGCAGACTTCCTCCTGACTAGAAACCTTTTATTTCAAACAGTCCTTTCTTCACTATTCTTCAAAACAGTCCTTTCTTCACCTGCTATTCTTCACTAATAGCTCTCTGAATTCTCTAACTATCTTCTTTGGCTTCACTAACGTCCACTCTCTTTTTCCTAACTCACTCCTTCAACACACCAGACCCTGACTGACTGTCAGAATTCAAAACCCTCTCCTCTAAGTTCCTTTTTTTCCCCTACACTTCAACGAAGCTCCACCCACTTTCTCCCTAGGCAATCACAAGGGTCCTCCACATTTCCCCCCAGGCTGCTTCTAAGCTCCGCCTCCACTAGGAAATGACTAACCTCAGATGGCTGCCTCCAGGCACCGTACAAAATGGATGCAAAAAAGAACTGAGCCTAATTCCTGAGCTTATTCTGGTCTAAAGGTAGGCAATTTGTCATATCTAGCGATCTCTAGGTCCTCCAGCATGACTGAAGGAGATTGATTACAGTTGAACAGGAGGACCTTGAGATTCTCAGAAAGAATATTTTTAATCAAATCCATGAATAATCAAATTTCCAAACCTCACAAGTAGGACTCTTTGTGAACTACCAGCTTCTCCAGACCAGGATGGATAGTTGCCTATGTACCCCACCACCACCTGATAGGAAACCAATTTTGATTTTGCTCAGTAGCTGCTGTCTTTGCTATTCCACCTTCACTGGGGGGAGGGGTGATTCAAATAATGAGGTAAACATCATCCTGCTCTAAAAATTGCAGGATGTCATTCAAAACTCAGATGAGCACCATACAATGTCTCTTTCTGAAGCCCTTTTCTTGAACAGGTTTGTCTGCATAAACTGTCGTGGAAAATGACCCTCAGTTTGTATTAGCAGGATGCCAAACCTCTATAAACCAGTCTGGTTTTCAGCTTTTGACATCTGCACCATATCAGCCCAAACCACAAGTGGTTTGGCAGGACGCATTATCCAAACCATTAAACACATGGTGGAAGAGCAGCGGAAAATAAGCCAGGATCCTTATCTGTTAAACTCACAAATGTTCTACAGGCATGTAAGAATACTGGCAGCACATATGTCAGTTAAAGAAATACCGGACCGTTGGTTTCTACAGTGTTCTCTCAGATCTCAGCTAGATTTACAAAAAAACCTGATCTAAATTAACAAGAGAATGGCACAGTAAATAGCAAATTGGTCAACTTTTCCCATTTCCCACTTGTCCTAAGCTTATTTCAGCTGCTGCAAATGGAGTTCAAAGTGCAAAAGAAAATTAAATTCAATTAACTCAGCAGGCGAGAGAGAAGTGCAGGAAAATGGTAGATATAGTAGATACAGAAAAGTAAACTACAGCAACATTTCCATGTGTGTCTGTGCACTCACACCCTTCCTCATTAATGTTTGCAATCTTACAACACTCCAACAATGGTTCCAGTTTTCAGCAGGGAAATGTTGGAGGGCATGACATATCAGCTATGAACTTAGAAATACTGGTGTGTATAGTTTCCCCATCAATTGTTATTAATTACACGGAGAGAAGGAGTTCCCCTGCCAGATATAGGGGAGCAGGTGGATGATGTTCCATATCCTGCCAATGACTGAGGCTGCAAGTGTTATAAAAGTGGGCTTATTATTGTCTCAACTTCACTTGCTGGTGAGAGCAGGATGGTAATCACATTCAGACTTGATGTTGTTAAAAAACTGGAATGAGAACAAGCACTAAAAGACTGCTTCCTTGCTTTCACAAAGCAGAAGAGACTCAGTGCAACTAAAAAGACAGTCTGGAGATCAATTGTTATCATGGCAATACTGTCACAGTCATGACTACATAGGGATCATGAACAAAGATGATGCGTATTATTATTATTTGAAACACAACAAGATGAGTCTACAGCAGACACCCTGCTGGCTGTTGTATTGAATCACACGTTGAACACTTCCCAAGTGTCTAGGACTGTGTGATGTATCGGCAAATGATGCATGCAGTTCCCAGTAAGGTGGCCTTCTGCAGCTGGGAGATGGTAATTTTGTCAGCGCTGATTGTGTTTAAGTGCAGGCCAAGGTCTTTAAGAACTGCACCCTGTGTGTTGATCACCACTGGGACCACCTTGACTGGCATGTGCCAGAGTCTTTGCAGTTTGATCTTTAAATCCTCATATCGTGTCAGCTTTTCCAGTTGTTTCTCTTCAATCCTGCTGTCACCTGGGACTGCAACATCGACAATCTATACTTTGTTTTTTAACATAATCATGAGGTCAGTAGTATTGTGCTCCAAAATTCTGCCTGTCTGAATTGAAGTCCCAGAGTAGCTTGACGTGTTCATTCTCTGTAACTATTATTATTATTATTATTATTATTATTATTATTATTATTATTATTAGATTTAAGGTGGCTTACATCAGTAAAAAAAACATAATTAAACATTCATAACTTATACAGTTTTTAAAAGTTTAGAAAACATCCTCTTTTGAAGTCCATGTTTGTGTGTTAAAACTATTGAGCTTATACCTTATTTTTTATTAATTAAGAATTAAGGTCTTGAATTTATGAAGTGTGTGATGACAAACTGAATTCAATGTATTTTTAAAAGTGATTCAAATATCAAAGAACAGGATATCAATGGGAAATATTTCTCATTTTCTTCTTTTTTGAAAGTGTGCATGTTGAAAAGGCATCTGGCATCTGAGAGGTAAGCAGAGATATTTGAAAAGATTCAGGAATTCTGTCTTGATATCAAAACATCCCAATGGTTCATTGGGTTGAATATGACCTAGCAAATGTAAAAGAAACAGTCAGTTGAAATGGCTAAAAAATCCCAGCAATGTTAAGGCCTGCATTGTCACATTCCTGTGGATGACATAATTTCCTTACTAGAGTTGCAACCATTGATGTGTCTGCTTATTTATATATAGCATTCAAACTTCTGCCACAGCTGGAAAGCCTTCTGGCATAATTTAAGTAGAATAAAAAGCAACTTACAGTATGTGTTTGAAATGGCCCCTTATTTAATTAGTGAAACAAACCTGAACCAAAACTATTTGTTCCATTCGAGGTCATCCCTAAGGAAAACAAAAGGACAACTAATCTCACCCCCCCCCCCCCAACACACACACACACACACACACACAGGGTTAAATTCCCAGAAGGCTCAAGAAGGCCATTCCCGCCCTGAGAAGCCGACATAGGCCATGCCAGCCCCCAAAATGTGCAGAAATCTAATGTGAAAGTGGCCAGTCTACTTCTGATGAGGACACAAAAAGGAGTCTTGGGGCAATACAACCCATAGTTTGCCCTCCACTGATTAAAGACTGTGGTGTCATTTTCAGTACACCCTGATCTCCACATTTTATTTTTCACTTTTGCAGATTGGATTACTTGCAGATTTAATGAATATGGTCTCTCTGGGAATCTCTAGCTCCACCAGCATGACTTTATTGTCACCACCCAGTGGAAGCTGACTATACAGTTGCACTGGACAACCCAGAGATTCCTCGAGAGAATACTTCTCTAACCATTTATAGATCATCTAATGCAATTATATGCTCAACTTATAGCAGAGGTTGCATTAGAGCAGTGGTTCCCAACCCGTGCTCCCAGGGTCGCCGCGGTCGCTCCAGATAAACAAAATAAATAAATAATGAATTAAATTTAAGAATAAGAAATGAAAAGTAGAATCAAAACAAGAAAACTAGAAATTAAATTCTGAACGAAAATTTGCCCAGTATAATTTTGCACCTTTTCTAGCAGAAGATACTTGATCAATGGTCATTCTGCTGCTACTAGCTCCAAAATTACACCACGTAACACAGTTTTTGTTCCTGAGTTATAAATATCCTTTCCTAATGGGTTCTATCATAACAACATGGAAAATTTTATTAAACTATAAAAACTTTGTTTTCATGGGACATCCTGCAATCCAATATAGTCTGTGGCAAATGAAGTTTCTGGAGTATAACAACTACTTTCAAAGTAAGTATTGCACCATTAAACGACAAAATAACACTTTCAAACAATGAACAGAAAAAAAAGCAAATTTTGTTACTGTTTTTATAGCATGAGACAGACAGATGACAAGGCTGAATGGGTGCCATCGGAGGTTCATCAGAGGTTTGTCAGAGTTTCATCAGAGATTCATTAGAGATTTGCTAGAGGTTCACCAAAGTAAATGGGGCTACAAAGTAGAATCCTCAACATGCGAATGTGGAGAAGAGCAAACCACTGACCACCTGCTGCAATGCAACCTGAGCCCTGCCACACGCACAATGGAGGACCTTCTTATAGTAACACCAGAGGCACTCCAAGTGGCCAGATACTGGTCAAAGGACATTTAACCAGCTACCAAACTCACAAGTTGTGTAATTTTCTGTTTGTTTGCTTTGTTCTGTTAGAAATGTAATATAATGGACTGGCTGCTCTGACACGACAAATAAATACCAAAGTAAATATGGAAAAATAATCAGGCGCATCTCGAAGCTTTGAAAGACCCATTTGAACATTATTTTCTGACAGCTCAAGAGAAGGTACTTTAAATATGTACTGAATGTGTTCAGCGTGAACAAACAAAAAAGCTTAAACTCAGCCAGAATACAAGGTCCTCATATATTTGATATCTTGCAGCAAATTAAAAATAGCATTTCAAAACAAAGTCTATCAAACTTTCTGACTGCATTTACAAGATAAATTCAAAATCTTGTCAAAGAAAGCAGAATTAGTATTGCTATCTTTCTAAACTACATATCTCTTTGAAGCAACATTTTCCAATTATACAGAAGCTACTTAAATGCAATTATCATCGATTGAACCTAACATAAGGAAACTGTGCAAAAAATGCAACCACAGTTCTCTCATTAAACATATATATATTCTTTTACGTTATATCTTAATTTTGACCTACTGTTGCACTACAGTGCACTCTATTTTGGTTGTAATGCAAATGGTTTGATTTATTGAACTTTGAAAGAATTTTTATGTATGGCCAAGTTTTGGCAATATCATATGTATTGGTGGTAGTTGAGAATAAATTGATAGGTTATGGTAAATTTAAATGTAATGAAATTGGGATTCCTGGAAAACCTTTGAGTCTGGAATCCACTTAGCAGTGAAAATATACTACAAACCGAAGTCAACTATTTTATTATTATTTTTCAAGTATTTTTAGAGTTTAACAGAAAAAATAAATCGATTCCTACTCTCCAATCCTCCAAAATTAACAATATAGTTATGACAACAGGCCAAACACGGTCATGTACATACATTGTTAAACCAACTACAAAAACATGTCAATTAATATATCATGTCTACTATTGGTTGCTCCATTTTCACAATGCTGTATATTACAATCTTCTGTGCCAAAAAGTGGATTGATTAGCTGAATATACATTCTTAACATTCAGGTCTTGAAGATACATTAAAATAGTTATCAGGTTCCTGCAAAGTTGTCCTCCTTTGTCTCTGTTTTCAACATATGAAAAGTGTCCGTTATTTCTTTCTGCAAGTGCAACTCACTGTATTTTTTCAAAATCTATGAAATGAAAGTCCTTGGGGACATTTTTCCAATTTCGGCCCAATTTTGCCAGTATTTGTCAGCCCAGAAGTCAATGCGACACTAAAAGAGCTAATTTATAATATAAATTATAAACACAACATTTAGTACTTGTAAAATCAGAAACATAATTAGGAATGGAATAAGAATCTCCAGTAAAACTTGTTTTGTATGTAAAGTTTTTCAGACCATTTTCATTAACTGGGCCGCAAACAGATGGAGTTATAGAGAAAATTGACCAACTGCATTGGAGTCAGAGACAATTCCTTCTCAGGTCCTCTGTGGGCCACATCTCTCACAAAAAGGTTGAAGTGCCCCCATTTTCCACTGCAGTCTCTCACAAAATGGTAAAAGGAAGTGATATTGCATTATTAACATTTGCCATTTTGAGAGGGGCTATAAAGGAACACAGAGGTATTTGAAGATTGCAGAAGATTCTGTGGAACGTGTGTATGGCACGTGATATTTTCATTGCTTATGTGTTGAGTACAAAAAGTGCCTGAAAATTGCACCAAACCTTTTTTAATGGAAAGCTTAAAGTCTTTGGTCGGATTGGTGGGATCTCTGGCACTACGCAAGTAAGATATAGGATTCACATGTGGTCTCTCGGGTAGAAGTTTGCCAACTTCTACCGCAACTAGAATGGTCACTTGCTCACATCCTCAAATCAGCACTCACACAATGGACTTTATTACATAAAGCTGACAAAGCACACTTATGGATGGATAAAAGTACCTTTGGATGAAGTTTACTGCACAATGTCATGTCACTTAAATTTTGATTGGATGATTTCTTTTCAGTGACAGGAAAAATCCATCAATGAATCCAATATCACTGTTCTTCCATCAGTGACAGGCAGATAAAACATACTCCTCTTCATCACTATATGGCAGACAGGTAAAAGCCAGGTACATCATCCTATCAGGTAGAAGGCAGGTACATCATGCTTTTTGCCAATACTGCAGGTGGGAGCATCATGTTAGGCCCCCTGATGCTGATGGTTAAACCGCTAAGCTTGCTGACCAAAAAGTTGGCAGTTCAAATCCAAGGAGCAGGGTGAACTCTCACTGTTAGGCCCAGCAGATGCCAACCTAGCAGTTCAAAAGCATGCAAATGTGAGTAGACCTTGGAGGGAAGGTAATGGCATGCTGGCCACATGACCTTGGAGGTTTCTATGGACAACACCAACTCTTTGGCTTAGAAATGTAGATGTGCACCACCTCCCAGTCAGACCTTTACCTTTACATCATGTTTCTCTCTATGACTATGTGATAAGCAGGTACAACATGATCCTTTCTGTGCCTAAGTGGCAGGCAGGTACGGTATGTTCATTCCATGCTAGAAGTAACTACTTCTATTCTATTTTGCCAATGCAGATAGAGAACTCTGATTTCCTTTTGAGGCATTTACTATTGAATTCTTTATACTCTGTTTTGCAATAGGAAGACATGAATCTTGTTTTAAAAAAATGAATGCAGGAGAAAGTAAGACAGGCTGGCTTTTCCATGCCTGTTTACAACCATGCTATTTTTACACAAGCTAAATAGATACATCCCTTGGCAACACGAGAGTTTGTCTCCCATGTGTAATATTGCACTTACCTTGCACTTTAAGAAAAAAGAAAGAAAGAGACTCAGCATTTGTAACTCATACTCTGAGATTTGCCACATTGTTTGACATAAGGGGACGTTTCCAGATAGTGAAATTTCAGTTGCCAGGTGCCAGAGGCAATTCATCAGACACTCATAAAAGAAAGATCAAAGCATCTCTCCGCGTCTCCCCTGCATCTGGGATCCAGGAAAGAACACTTAGGAACTCCTATCCTTTAAACAGCTCTCACTTAAAGAGCTCACTGTTTATAATAACAAGCGAAGGGAAAAGGGTCAGGTCAAAAGCAGCAGAACAGCAGGTGGTGTTGTAAAGTTGTTGCTCTTTCTGACTGCAGTTAAAAGCAGGGGTGAAATACGAGATGAAATAGCTTCATCACACAACACTGCTCCCTTTCTTCCCTTTAGGTTTCTAGGCACTTGTTTGTTTTTCCATATATGTACCAAAATGGAGATGATTATGAGGGTATTATGATAGCCTGTTGCAAAATAACAGCCGGGACAAGATACCACTCAATTAAAGTTCTCTTTTCCGAAAAGAGTCTATTGAAACCTTATTTCCTAATCTTTAAATTTTCATGCCTGGAAAAACTGTAAGCCATAATGCAATGCAATATTCACAGTGTCAACATTGTCATAACTCAGTTGTAATAAGGCTACAGTCACAGTAGTGTAGATAGTAGTAATATACCAAGTTCAGATCTTTTGATATTTCACATATCTTCATTAGCACAATTGCAACAATTTTCTATTCCATGGTTCATGCCCATATTCCCATGCATCATAATAATAATAATAATAATAATAATAATAATAATAATAACAGTAATAATAATAATAATAATAATGCCAAGTATGGAATGTCAATGTTGCAATAGGTTACTTCGATGGGGTGATGGCATTTCAAAAGATGTTGGTGTGGGTTTTTGAAACAAATGAAAATTGAATCTCTCTCTTTGTGGGTTTTTTGTATAATCTGAAGGGGAATAATAATAATAATAATAATAATAATAATAATAATAATAATAATAATAATGTGGATTATCGATGTTGCAATCCCAGGCAGTAGCAGGATTGAAGAAAATCAACTGGAAAAGCTGACACAATATGAGGATTTAAAGATCGAACTGCAAAGACTCTGGCACAAGCCAGTCAAGGTGGTCCCAGTGATGATCAGCACAATGGGTGCAGCGCTTAAAGACTTTGACCTGCACTTAAACACAATCAAAATTACCATCTGTCAGCTGCAAAAGGCATCCTACTGGGATCTGCATGCATTATTCGCCAATACATCACAGAGTCCTAAACACTTGGGAAGTGTCTGACGTATGATCCAATATAACAGCCAGCATAGTGATCTTGTTTTCTGTGTACTAATCTTGTTGTGTTCCAAATAATAATAATAATAATAATAATAATAACATCAACAACATCAACAACAATAATAACTTTATTTTTGTACCCTGCCTCCATCTCCCCAGAGGGACTCAGAGCAGTTTACATGGAGACAAGCTCGATCAAACATTGTTAAAAATAACACATTAAATTACATAAACAGTGTAAAAAGAATAAAACAACACCATTATAACAGCATATAAGAGCAACCATCAAACCAACAACCAATGAACCTGCAATAATAGTCAATAGTCAACGCCCGCCTCTCTGAACTACTGTGGTTGCATTACTGTTTTTTATAAACATAATAATAAAATTAAAAAACAAATATGAAGACAAATCTTAATATAAAATATAAAACGAATGGATAATCAGTTAATATTAATATTCTTCAATGTGTCTACTGCTGACTCAATGGTTTCGTTTCGATCAAACACATAAATCTAATAGGCAGTAACTACAAGACTGGTATGAAATCCTGTATTCTGCTTTTATATGACCATTTTCATTTATTTGCTTTCTTTTGAGGATAAACTGGCAAACCCACTGTTTTTTCTGGAGATGCCTGTGTTCAGTATTTAGATGTGCTATTTCATATGTCTCTCTGCATTGTTAGCAAGTATCTTAAAATATTGTCCAAAGGCAGCTTTTGAGATAAGCTTTTAGCTATTTATTACATTTTAATCTTGCCCCTTAAGTGCTGTCTGCCTATTGAAATCCTGATAACAGAAAGCAACATTTTAAGGTTGCTGGAATCAGTACAATGATATCTTTTACCTTTCAAATCATGGTGAGCAACAAGGAATTAATTCTTTTTAAAAAAAAATAGAGAGAGGGAATGAGAGAAAGAGAGAGATGCTTCTTTGGAATTAGAGACGATGCTGTGATGTTATTCTTTTTTGTCACATCATTTTGTGTGTGTCTACTGAATAGGAGTGATAATATTCTGTATTTTTTATTTTGTTTCATTTGATAAACTTTAGCCAAGAGCTACAATCATCATTTGCCACTAAAGCAGTAGTTGTCAGCAGTTCCCACACTATGATGTGGCCAATGTGAAGGGATTAACAATGGTTATCTTCAAAACTGTCATGGTTGGCAAGAGCCTGCTCTTTAGTGGTAACCACAGTATTTATGACATGCACATGTCCATTTTTTTCACAAATGCTTTGGGCGTGCAATCTACTGACCAGATGCTTTGGATGTACTACTGTGTCTTTGACCCAGAGATTGTGTTCTTCTCGTCTTCCAGCTAGGGCTGTTTGAGCTCCATCAACCACGCATTTTCCTGAGGCTTACAGGGTGGTGCTCATATGCTGTCATATTTTGTATGACATTAAATACAACTGTGTGGATTGTTTTGAAATGCAGTAATATGCACTGTGTTATTTTTGTGTTATAACTTTGACCCGATTGAGCTCTCTCTCCAATGTATGTCTTCCAACATTCATTTCTCAGGCTTAGGGCTTGCAGTCAGTGGAGATGTAATGAGGTGCTGCTGTTATTTAAACCCTATTCACTTCCACAGCCCGATGGGAACTGGACTGTGTTTTCTTTAAGAGCAAGGCCAGATTGCAATCAAGTGGGTTTTCTCCTGAGTATCCTTACAAATTTATCACCCTCTTTCTTAGCTTGAGATAAAACTATACTCTGGCAAAAACATACAGAGACAGACATACTAGTCCTTGCCTTTTTCCAAGTTGTATAGAGATGGTTTATTTATTACTATCACACAAAATTGCCAGTAAAAAGAGCTGGGCTGATCTAGTATCCTTATTGGCTAGACACAATTGGGGTAGTGTGGACTTGAGATTACATTATAGATTATGTTATGCTTTAGCATTTAATTGAAGTCCAACAATGACTTCTAGTGTCATTGGACCAAGGATGTGGAGAAGGTCCATATGTCTCAGACCACACAACTGAAGCATCTAGACATCAATTTCCAAAGGGAGAAGGAAGATTTGGAATCGTATTTGAAACACCACCTGCCAGCTGGCTCCCCAAAATATATTTTTCCCAGACACAACAACACCAATATTTTCCCACCCTCTATTCACCTCCCAAGTTCATGGATCCTTCCTTGAGATACACAAGGGAGAGAACTGTGGGAGGTATGAGATGAACACAATAGACAAAATGGGACAATGTGAGCATTGTCCCATTTTTGTACAGATATGTAGAGCTTTCATTGCCACAGCCTCACAATCCTGAGGCAAAGAAAGCTCTACATATTTGTAAGAAGCGTAATCCATGGGCCCAGTATCCAGTACATTTTGGTTCCAGAAGCTCAAGTTTCATTATACGTAATGGTGTAGTAAAATGGTGTCCCTTGTATAAAATGGGAAATAGCTTTCCCTCAAATATTTTCAAGCCATGGGAAATTGAATTCATGGAGGTAGAATTTGTGGGTACAAGGAACTCACAATATCCAAGTTATTAAAGAAGCTTAATTCCACTCTACTTTGTTGTACTTAAAACTGATTAAAACTCTTAGCCTTCTGCTTCCTGTTTCAAAAATGCCAGAAGAATCATAGAGTTGGAAGAGACCACATGGGCCATCTAGTCCAAACCCCTGTCATGCAGGAAAAGCACAATCAAAGTACCCCTGACAGATAGCCATCCAGCCTCTGTTAAAAGCCTCCAAGGAAGGAGCTTCCACCACATCCTGAGGCAGAGAGTTCCACTATTGAACGGCTCTCACAGTCAGTAAGTTCTTCTGAATGCTCAGGTGGAATCTCCTTTCTTGTAATTTGTACCCATTTCTCTAAGTCCTAATCTTCAGGGCAGCAGAAAACAAGTCTCCACCCTCTTCCTTATGATGTCCTTTCAGATATTTCATCTCTCCTTACAACCTTCAGGCTAAGCATACCTAGCTCTTTAAACTACTTCTGCTAGAGCATGGTCTCCAGACCTTTGATCATTATAATTGTCTTCCTCTGGACACGTTCCAGGTTGTCAATCTCTCTCTTAAATTGTGGTGCCCAGAATTGGACACAGTATTCCAGGTGGGGTCTGACCAAAGCAGAATAGAGGAGCACCGTGACTTTCCTTGATCTAGACACTATACTCCTTTTGATGCAGCCCAAAACCCTATTGATTTTTGAAGCTGCTGCATCACACAAAAAGGACATCAGGGGAGGAAAGGAGAATAAAAAAAAAGACTTAGGTTTTTATTTTTATGTTTGTGTGTGTTAAGGTAAACTTCAAAAAGTTTCACTAAGCTTAAAGTATTTATGAGTGTGCACTTTATAGCACAAGGCAGGCAAACTGGCATTGCAGGTCCCTATTACATAATGCTTTATGCATCCCATGACAAGTTTGCCTCCTCCCACGATTCTCCGGTCTCTATCTATTGACATGCAAAAAGACCTTTAAAATCTTTCCAACTTCTCCATGAAACTCAACTATTCTTAATTAATACGCAACCAATTCTGCCTAACAGTGGGGATAAACTGCAGATTTAGAAGTTTATGTACCGTCTAAATAGGTGGGACAGGAGCAAAAGATTGAAAGAATATATAATAAATGGCATTGTATCTTCATAGTAAGTTTGGTTGTGCATTCAGTTCTTTGTTGAAGGACTAAAATGTTATCTGGAATTAGAGGCAAGTAAGAATATAATGTTGCCACTTTCCACATTATTTCCAGTGTGGGCAAATCTTGGGGTGCAAGGGAGGGCTGCAGATGGATATAAAACCAATTGTATTATCTAAGGCTTTCATGGCCAGAATCACTGGGTTGTTGTAAGTTTTCTGGGCTGTATGACCATGTTCCAGAATCATTCTTTCCTGGTGTTTCACCCACATCTATGGCAGGCATCCTCAGAGGTTGTGAGATCTGTTGGAAACTAGGCAAGTGGGGATAATATATCTGTGGAATGTCCAAGGTGGGAGAAAGAATTCTTGTCTGTTGGAGCTAGGTGTGAATGTTTCATTTGGCCACCTTGATTAGCATTTAATGGCCTAGCAGTTTTCAAGGTGTGGTTTCTTACTGCCTGGGGGAGAGGTGATTAGCTGTCCCTGATTGTTTCTTGTATGGAGTTCCCCTGTTTTTGAATGTTCTTCTTTATTTACTATTATGATTTTAGAGTTTTTTAATACTTGTAGCCAGTTATTGTTCATTTTTATGTTTTTTTTCCTTTCTGTTGAAATTGTCCACATGCTTGTGGATCTCAATGGCTTCTCTGTGTGGCCTTACATGTTAATTGTTAGTGTGGTCTTACACAAATTCTTCTCTCACCATACCACCCTGAACACATCTGACGTCACTTGATTTTTAGAGTCAGGCCTGAACAGTACTTGGATGGGAGGTCACCAGGCTATACCAAGAGTTCTTGTATCACCCTAGGAGCGATTCCTGGCCTTTCGGACAGAACTGATAATAGTAGACAATAGTAGACCAGACAGACCAAGGACCAAACTCAGCATAAGGCAGCTTTCTATCGACCTGTTTGCATTCAGAACATTCTTTCATTGCATTAAACAGACTTCTGTCAATGGATTGATTCTTGAAAGCATTATACTTTTAAGAAACAACACTACATTTTTCAAGAATACATTCAGGAACAGTATATTGGAAAGGTAGGAAAGATATAAACTTTTTGCTCAGACAATCCCTCCTGTTGTATACTTCACAAAATAATCTCTTAATTGTGAACACATTTCAGCTCTTGCTATTAACTTCACTTCTACTGTTCAACACAAATCCATCTCATGAAAACCAAAGGATTTAGATAAGCCTGCCAGTAATAAATTCTTCATGCAATAGTCACTTTCAGGGTATTTTAAACATTAATAAATCCATCAGTAGATTTGTGGTTTCAGTCCTATCCACCCACAATTATTTGCCAAACATATTGGACTCCTGAGAAAATACATTTAAGCTGACTCTCACACACCACATCTCCTGGAACGGTTAAATCTCTCTCGGGATGGCCTAATTGTGCTGTTTAGGAGTTCCCAAAATGTACATAGCTTAAGAATCACATTTTCTTTCCTCAAACTGGAATTCATCCTAAACATTTTTGGCACTTCTTTACACATTCTATAGGCTACTTGACAAGTATGACTTGTAAAGCAGATACCAAGAAAACACTCAATGCTGAAGGTAATCATGCTACTTATGACAATGCTGTGATATCATATTTCTTGTCCAATTGTTCAGTGCAACCTAATTTCTCCATTTTGAGTGGTGGGTCATGGGAAGAGCGGAAGAATTCCCCCAAGTCAATAGACAGAGGCAGACATGTGGATGGTGTGGGAGAGAATGCCGGATGGGTGGGCTATTTACAATTTGATGAAATAATGGCTGGGTGGGTTTTCTGTCTCACTCTCCCTCCCCTTCCCCATCTAGTGTTTTCTTTTCTTTTCTTTTTTCAATACAATAAAATTATATTGAAGCAATAGCTGGGAACTCCAACATTAATTGGAAATGTGATCAATTCCATGTTTTGGATAACTTTAAAGGAGCTCTCCAAGGTGCTGAACCTTCTTGGGGCATGTGGTTCATCACCATGGAGAGGTTTATTTACATCTTGAATGGATTTATCACCCCCACTGACAAAGGAGGCACCAGTTCCTTACTGTGTTTATGTAAGAGCTAGCTTTAAAAATCTTGTTGTGCATGGCACTGAAGACGTCACTACACAATGACATTACACTTTCCTCAAACAGCTTTTAAAGTAACTGCCGCTCGATTGCTAGGTGCAATGGCTTCCTTTTATTTAAACACAGTTTAACACAGGAACACAAGTTGTGTAACTACCAGATATTGTTGGACTGCATCTCCCACCATGTTTCACCATTCAACATGATGGCCAATGCTGCTGGGAGTTGTAGCCTCTCAACTACTGGAATGTCTACCTGTGGTTGAATATAGATAATGTTGTTCCTTAACAAATGAAATTCTTCAAACAGATGAGGAAAAGCAGACATGCTGGTTTCTTTTTAAGAGCTACTATACTTTTAAAAAGGTTTTTTGAAGTCCCAAAATGATTAGCAAGGACAAATAGATAAAGAAAGATGTGATATAATGTATCATATATAATAATAATACTTTATTTACATTCCGTCCTTCTCCCTGAGGAGACTCAGAGCAGATTACAGTATATAAACAGACACAGGTACACATTCAATGCCTTCTTACAATGAAATACACTGTGACACAAATACACAGACAAAGGCAAAGGCTTCTCCTTTCATTTCCGGCTCTGGGGGCGGTGCTCATCTCCGGCTCTGGGGGATGTGCTCTTCTCCACTTCCAAGCTGAGGAGTCTGTGTTGTCCTGGTCATGTGACTGGCATGATTGCATGGAGCGTCTTTTTGCCTCTTCTTGCCAAAGCACTACCTATTCATCTACTCACATTTGCATGTTTTTGAACTGCTAGGTTGGCAGGAGCTAGGGCTAACAGCGGGAACTCACCCCATCTCATGGATTCAAACTGTCGACCTTCAGGTCAGCAGTTCAGCAGCATAAGTGTTTAACCCATTGCGGCACCCATGGCCCCTACATCCATGAGTCCTAAATTTAAATGGGTTTCAATAGTGAAAGACCTTAATAAGAATATTTTAAAGCTCAAATGGGTGTCCAGACATTGCAAAAGTCAATCCAGACATTGCAAAAGTCAAATCATCATCATATTTAATTACTTATTAATCGCCCTCCTGTACTTCCTCCCCAATTAAATTTATCTCCACCCTCAAATGTCCAGCTCTGCAGAAAGTGAAATACCTATAACTGTAAATGCCTAGCACTCTTAGATTTACTGTAATCATATTTCAAGGGTCCCTTTCCCTGCCTCCTTTCTTTGAGTGCCTAAACTGCATCTATAAATACTGAACTCAAACTTTAAGTTATTGCAGTGGTAAAAATATGGGAACAGAGAAGCATTTCATTGTCTGCAGAATTCTTATCTATATCCCTTCTGGACCAATCCTGATTGACAGCAGGAGGCCACTGTGTTTGCAGCAATGAAGCATTGTTGCCTATGGTACAGAGAGACAAAATTCAAGAGGAAGAGGAAGCTGGTTAAATATTTCTTATCATATTTCTATGAACAAATTGGTTGCTTACTTTAATAATGACATTCACCTACTGTTTTCATTATATTATATGAAGTAGTATTTCTCTTGTTACACAGGGCTTTTATTGACATTAAAAAGCGCCTTAGAACCAATGCTAAAATGCTGGAAATAGCAACCGTCTACAAGCCTCCTATACTAGTTATTTGTTATGTATATAATTCACATTGCTTACTATATTGTAGATGTGTGTATTGGTATGCAGTTTTCCTTAACTCTGTGTTGTTTAAGGCTCTGGGAGTGACTGCAGTGAAACTCCATTTTAGAAGTCAGTATTGTGTTGTGTTTAGTAGTGGATTGTATTGTCAGGCATAAGCCAGAGAAGAGCCTGCAACAGAATGCCCTAGAGAACTTACTGTTTCAATTTTCAACTGATAAACAATGCTGTATGCTGAATACATGAAGTTTGTAAGTAAACCAACTATGTTACTTTTAATAAAGACTACTTATTTTTGTCTCCTGAGAGCATGATATAAAGCCAAATATATTTTATGGCAGAGTAGATGTTTTTTGGGCAACTGAAATAACACTTCTGAAGATCTGCTATATATTTTCTGCATTGGCATAATCTTTTTTCCGAAGAGTTCAAAGAGATAACCAGGTATATCAGTCTAACAGCTGAGAAACCTTATTTGCTTTGCATTAATACTAGTGGATATATACAGTAGAGTCTCACTTATCCAGCATAAATGGACCGGCAGAACGTTGGATAAGTGAAAATGTTGGATAATAATTAGGGATTAAGGAAAAGTCTATGAAACATCAAATTATGTTATAATTTTACAAATTAAGCACCAAAACATCATGTTTTACAACAAATCGACAGAAAAAGCAGTTCAATACATGGTAACGTTATGTAGTAATTACTATATTTACTATTTTAGCTCCAAAACATCACAATATATTAAAACAGCCGTGGATCCAGACAAGAGGCAGACTGTGTTGGATAATACAGAACATTGGATGAGTGAAGGTTGGCTAAGCGAGACTCTACTGTACCACTAAAGAGGAGATTCACTCAAACAAGTTCTTATCCCTTCTCAAGAAGATAATCGTTTACTAAAGGGTTATGATTTAGCAAATGGTAGTGAATGCTAATTATTCTCAAAAAGGTTTTACAGATTCCAGTTTTCCAAAAGGTTATGATCTCAAAGGTCATTCTTTCCCCAAAAAGTTATACCTTTTCCAAAATAAACTAATTCAAACTGGAACCTGAAATCTAGTTGATTTGCTAGCTTGTAAGAATGTTATATTCCATAGCCAGGGATCAATGAATTGTTTAACTGTTTCTCCATCATTTCAAGTTGGCAGCTACTTGTCAAAACTACTCTTTCCTGCTGCTGTTTTGAATACCCATGAATGATCAGGGACCCCTCAAAGAAAGCATATGTCTTTCATTAAAAGCGTACATAGAATGGATCCCTTCAGGGCCGTAGCCAGAAAATAATTTCGGGCAGGGTTAACAATTTGGGGGGGGGGGGGGGTTGAAAATTTCGGGGGGGGGGGTTGAAACCTGCCTCCTAGCTCATGCTGAAGCAAAGAATATAGCAGGGGGCAGAGCAGCCTTCAATAGCCTGCAGCTCCGCCCCTGTCAACCACCTCCACCAAGTCTGGCCTCCTTAATGAGAGCATTCAACACACACACCCGCAACTTGGTTGCTTCGCTACATCGGCTATTGCTGCAAGTAATGACAGTGTGAATAAATTGTCAATATTTGCTTGAGATAGTGCTTACAGTTCTGTAGGGACTCTTAATTTTTTGCATCTCATAGACTTAGCATGGGGATTTGGTTAACCAGTTAAAATTAATGAGTAAACCAGGTTTTTTTAAAAAAATCTGAAACATTTCGGCGGGGGGGGGGGGTTGAACCCCTAAAACCACCCCCTCGCTACAGGCCTGGATCCCTTTAATAGGAAATGGGCAGGCTGATTTTTTTTCAATTACAAAAGGAAATAGAACTATTTTTAGGTGTAAGAAAATTTACTGAAAATCACATTCTGTTTAAATATATATATATAAATCTCTTTAAATATGCATTTGCTCTGATGCTACTGCAAACAAACGGTGAGGGGAAATCAAGCGGCAAATGGTGATCAAAGGTGGAACTTTCCTGCATGTATTTCCAAACCAGTATGCACTGAGCAAACTGCCAGATTGCCGCATTTCTGTGTAACGTAGTTTACTTACACTCTTGTGGCTAATAAGGATTGTACGATAATAAATCACATCATCACTTCAGAAGATACATGCATTTCAATGTGTATTTTTTCAAGTCCTGCAAGGACTTTTGGTGACTTGCCAAGGCTGAAAGAAGGCACAGAGGTTGTGTACCCTATGAAAGAACAATATGTATATAGCAAAAGTGGCATTTTCTGCAGGAGTGATGGGGAGAAAGAACAATAATATGACTGAATAGGCAGGCATTTGAAGGCTGTGTGTGTGCATGTTCAATGATATTTAACAGACTGACCATGTCTTCTGCGTGATTAATTAGCCCAGTCTACATTATAACCCTCATTATGTTTCTGACAAGGTAGACAATTAAATCCTATTTTCCTTCTTTGGGTATATTAACAACTTTGCAACTACCACCCTGCCCACATACAACAGTCAAATTATTCTTGTCAAATTATAAATGTATATTTTAGTTGCCTATTAACATATTTGCAGTGAGATCACTGGGAGGCAATTTGGTAGTTTGATCGGCTCTATGCTTTGGTTACAGCAGAAACCTGGAAGGTATGGAGGGAGGGCACTGATCCATTTGCTATTGTATTGTTACCACCCCAAAGTTGGATTTTAATGTCATATACATGCAGAGGCGACCCTAGATAATTTTCAACGGTAAGCAAGCAGTATTTTGGCGTGTCCCCCCCCCCCCCCCCAACCAATCACTGATATATATTTTCTGTTCGTCGTGGGAGTTCTGTGTGCCATATTTGGTTCAATTCCATCATTGGTGGAGTTCTGAATGCTCTTTGATTGTAGATGAACGATACATCTCAGTAACTACAACTCGCATATGTCAAGGCCTATTTTCCCCCAAGAGTGACACAAGAGCGCCCCTGGGCAAAATCAACTATACTGCAAATGCTTACTTTGCGTATACATGTGAAGAAAGGCAATGTATCCTCTCTGCATCTTCAACCTTTTGCATGCATAGGATGATGGAAGAAAGGAGGTGTAATGAGAGAAGGACACAGCCATTAGAGCAGGAAGCAGAAGGAAGGGGGAAAATGGTATGTTATTATTATAGATGTAAATTCCATCTAATTTTGCTTCCATGTGTAAAATTGAAATTCAAATGTTTTCTCCTGTCTGCAAGAGATTATGATTTTTTTCCACAATTTTCACATTTTTCACATTTCAAGACAGTTTCACTGGGGTAAAGAAACGGTGGGATTTATACAATGTTTTATGACAAAACAGTATTTTTGGGCTGTTTTCTCTACAAATATTATAATATTACAATGCAATTATCTCCTGACATTTGGCAATTTCCACCACAGCTTTAGAAGTGGATTTGAGCAATTCAAGGTTGAAGGGTTATTAATTATTTTTCTGGCTTGTTCCTGATTTTCTGGTGAGTTTTTAAAAATGTGGACAACTTCTCACTTAATTTACACTGACACTCTAAAATCAGGTCAGTAAATAAAGGGCAACACTCAAAAAACAGGGGAATTACAGACAGGAAACAATCAGAGATAGTTAATACCTCCCAACAAAGGATTCCCCAGACAGGAAGCAGCCAGGCTTTGAAATTGCAAGGCCATTAAATGCTAATCAAGATGGCCAATTGAAACATTCACACCTACCTCAAACACCCTTACCCACAAAAGAATCCTACTACTGCATCTGATCTAGACAATTAAATATAGTTTTCTGTGGGTGAGCAGATGGCAACTACGGGATGGCATATGTTCTGTATCAGAAACGAGAGCTGATGTGGTCTATCCAATGCAATTTTCTGAATCAGCACCCCAAATCACCAAACCAAATCTAAAGTTGACCAAAAACTGATTCATAACCCTTTTGGTACTAATGTCAGAGAGTGGTCCCTGGTCAAAGTGGTCCTGGTCAAAAAAAAAGGTTGGGAACCACTGATGTAGATGCACCCTAGGATTGCCTAATCTAACATGGACTCAGAACCAATCCACCAAGGAAAAAAAGGCCGTTTATTTTGTTTTTAGACACACCTTTGTTTGTTGGTGAATCAAAGGTGATAAATATAAGAGAAAAGGATTGGAAACTTCCAAAATAAATTCATACTGCAAATGCCTGTTTGGGGTGATACCTTACTTGAGTTTCTGAGTGAGTAAAATTTTGTTGAAAACTTCTGAAAGAGGTCCTCATTCGCTCCATGTAAAGCACTTGATAATTTGCAATGCATTTAGCCATTAATCATGTTAAAGAGCTTTTAAATGAGCATCGAGCCCTTTGAGCCCTTTTGCATGAGCAGGCATTGGATCAGGGACCTTATTACAAATTGCTTTTGTCTGGCTTCCTAATGCAAAATCAACTTGAGAATGGGAGAAATATATCACTGCTGAGTTTTATTACGAGACAGAACTATTACAAACACATCATGGGAAATATTTTTGAGCTGTTCTATTAATAACAGCAGGGCCTGATTTCTTGGTTTAAACTTACCTCCTTTTCACATTTTCTGTGATATTTTCCAGATATAAACTGTTATGATGAAGAGTCACTCAAAAGTGGGGGAAAGCTGCAATTATGCCCTCTTTTTTTCCCCTACGAAAAAAAGAACAGAAAGATTGTTTTACATACATCAATGAAAGACACACTAATAAAGATTGGTCTGGAACATTTCTTTTTATGACAATTGACTTATCAGCAATAGCCATTGTAGCAAATCTGGAAATTACATAATTGCCAGAAACTGTAGATATTTAACTTGGCAAAGCCTCTAGGTGTCTCTGATTTATTATTCTAAGAGTTTGGCTTTCCATCGAGATGAAGACATGCTTAATGAAAGAACAGTAGAACACATATGATATGAAACCTTACTCTTTAATGATGCTGTTGTGATCACAGTACTGCAAATAAATTAACATGGAATTGTTCACAATGGTCAAGCAGAGGCAAACTTCCATTCCAAAGAAGAAAGTGAAAATTAATTACAACATTCTACCATTGATCACATTTTAAATATTGAATAACCTGACCATGAGATTATTACAAAGCATGCTGTTTAACAGTTTGGTCTATCAATCAATAAGGCACAGATATCTATATCAAAATGCAACGAAAAGTGTATCTGTGCTGGCACAGTTGTGCCAGAAACTAAATTTTCCTTTTCTATACATAGTTTGTTTGCATGTGTTTCTGTTAGCCAGTCATTTTGCAGTTAAGCAGCTTCCCCCAGGCTGCAGTCATAGACAAGCAGCCTGCCTATCATCGTTGGGGCTTTTGGAACTGCCCTTTTCCCAGGTTCAGGAGGGTAAAGGGGACAGTTTGTTCAGTCTTACAATTTGAAGCCCAACTACAGGACTTGTGAGTTTTCCCCTCCTGTAAAAAAGCTTCGTTTCTTACAAGCTTGGCTGGGGAAGAAATACAGCACATCCCTTGTTGGGGTTAAAGAAACAGATCCACAGCATTTGTGGGAAAAAAATCCAAAGGACTCCAGCTGGAAAATCTTCAGATTTTTAGCCGGTAAGGTCTACTCGGGTACCCATAAAGCAAATTGGAACCGGGAGTAGGGCCCCACACCAGCTAAGCCTAAAAGACAGATTGCCCAGGGAGGGGTCAAAAGGATTTTCCTCATAGAAGAAAGAAATAGTTCATGAAGCTAGTTGCCTGTCCATTGTGGACAAGTTAAAAAAATTTGCTTGATTTGTTGAAGATCTAAGAAGTATTTGACTGATTTGTTGCACCAATAAAGAACTTTGTTAAACTTTTCAAGCTTCTAAAGATTTTGTATAGGGAAATTCATAGGGCCTCTCAGCTGAGGCACCCTGGCGTCCCACTGGGCACATAAATATCATGTCCTGTTAATAGACAATTGCTACAGGCCCAGCGAGTGACAGCACAGTATCAATAGAGATAAACAATTCAAAAACATGTTTAGTTCTCACTACTGTGTTAAAGTGATTTTAGAGTGTCGATGTGCTCATACAAACTTAAATATATGTATTTGTAATACAGTATGTCTGTATTGATAATACAGTATGTCTGCATTGTGAATACATATAAGTTTGCATGAGAACATATATATTTAAGTTTGTATGAGCCCATTGACATTCTAGAATCACTTTAATCACTCTCCTGACTGTGAGAGTCGTTCAGCAGTGGAACTCTCTGCCCCAGAGTGTGGTGGAGGCTCCTTCTTTGGAAGCTTTTAAACAGAGGCTGGATGGCCATCTGTCAGGGGTGATTTGAATGCAATATTCCTGCTTCTTGGCAGGGGGTTGGACTGGATGGCCCATAAGGTCTCTTCCAACTCTTTGATTCTATGATTCTATGGTAGTGAGAACTAAAAATCGTTTACCAGTTTGGCACATTATGTTTGTAAATTAATTTAATAAATTCAGTGATAAATCATCTTATTTCAGGGGGTGATATCATAACAAATGCACAAATGATAGGTGCTTTCTTTAGTGGAAACACCTCTACGTAAATAATATTTATCTGTTTATTTATTTATTTACAGTATTTATATTCCACTCATCTCACCCTGAAGAGGACTTGGGGTGGATCACAGAACGTATATACAGCAAGCATTCAATGTCGATGATACAATGACAATATAGAAAACAGATAGAGGTATATATATAGACATTCCCATCTTTCAGCATCTTTGAAGGCTGTGCTCAGTTCCAGCCATAGGGGGTGCTGCCACTTCATCTCTTTGCCGAAGAGCTATCTTTATTTGTAAACTTCTTCCTTTTTTCTGATCAAAACACCATGTGGTTCCTATTTATCTACTCACATTTGTTTTCAAACTGCTAGGTAAGCTGAAGCTGGACTAAAGGTCAGACGCTTATTCTGACCCGAGCTTCGAACCATCAACCTTCCGGTTAGCCAGATTTATTGCAGCTTGGTGATTAACCTGCTGTTCTAAAACCAAGCCCAGCTAATGTTCATTATTAGAATGGAAAACTGCCTTTAATATTTTCTTATTATTTCTCATTCCATGCACACACAAAAAAAAAAACACACACATATGGTCCCATTTTTTGCCCTTTCAATTTAAAGCTTCCTTTCACAAGTTAAATTTGACTTCCCTCTATTTATTAATTTAAAATAATTATATGTACCAGTTAAATCTAGCCATACTATTATGTTCTATATACTTACAACGCGGTAACAGTATACAGTGGACCCTAGGTGTCCAGTCGGATTTCGTTCCCAAGACACCTGTGAATACCAAAATCCATGAATGCTCAAGTCCCATTATCTACAGTGGAATAGTAAATGGTGTTCCTTAAATAAAATGTTAAAATCAAGATATGTTTCTCAGTTTTTTAAAAAAAATATTTTCAAGCCATGGATGATTGATTCTGTGAGTTCAGAATCTGTGGATACAGAAAATTGACTGCAATTGTGATGGAATTTATCGCATTAAGCCACTACACCACTGCGGTTGCATTATGACAGAAAACATCAGCAGGAAGCAGCCAGGCTTTGAAGCTGCAAGGTCATTCAATGGTAATCAAGGTGGCCAATTGCAACATTCACACCTACCTCCAACAGGCAAGAGTTCTTTCTCCCACCCTGGACATTCCACACACACATATAAACCCCACTTGCCTAGTTTTCAATAGACCTCACAACCCCAGTGGCTGCCTACCATAGATTTGGGCAAAACATGAGGAGAGAATGCTTCTGGAAAAGGCCAAACACCATGGAAAACTCACAGCAGCCCACTGAAAAGAGATCCACATTGGGATGTGCCTATCTGCTGATCTGTGGTTTTGTTCTCATCGTTCTGCATACCTTCCCACATTTCTGTTGCTGTTGCTGTTAGCATTAGGTAGTATAGCAGTTCCACCTAAAGTTGTGCGTCATGCTGGTTAGTCTCCTTTGTGCAATAAAACTGAGTTCATAGAGATTATTCTGAGGTAACTCTGTATCGGAATACAGCTGAATAGTGCAAAATTATACCTTTCTTCTTGAAGGTATAATTATAGGACTGTATCCGTAATCTCACTCAATTTAGTAGAACTTACTTCAAAGCAAACATACATATATGGGTGGAATGTACCATTTGCTGCATGTGATAAGGTTGGGATAGATAACTTGGGACCTTTCAGCTATTGTTAAGACTATAACACTCATTGGCCTTATCCAGCATGTTTAAAAGTGAGGGATTGTGGGAGTTAAAGATCCAAAACATATGGGAAGCCAGAAGTTGTCCACCTCTGCCCTAAACAAATAAGAAAGAAGCCAGGCTTTTATTAATAGCAAGGCACATGGGAAATATAGAATTCCTTCCAAGACAGTTCTTGGTGATTTCCCCACGTTCTTTGTGAAGCAAAGCATTCTCCCAAAAGTGGCAAAAAGAAAGGGAAAGGGGTTTAAAAGGTTAAAATCGACAATTATTTAGATGACTTTAAAATGTGAGTATGACAGCCTCTGCAGACTGGGAATATTATATACACTCATGTTTGACATGGACCATAAGAAACCCATAGAATCATATAAAGATGCCTGAAGTATTATACGAGCTGGACGGTTGGTTTTGACATATTTAACGTGCCAGGTTGTCAAAGCATAAATGGAAAGGAATGCCTTTGTGATTCATTTTCATCAAAGAAATTTACTTTGGCAAATTGTTCATGAGAAAGGGCTTTCTTTTCTTCTGATAAAGCAACCTCTGTGGCTCTAGCCTGGATTGGGTTTCCTGAAAATCTAGGTATTATCTTTTCTTTAATACCCACTTATACTTCCCATACTTATCAACAGAGAAGGTTATCTGAACAACCTTTTGAATCAATGGCGCTGTTGCTACCTCCCGCTTCACCTGACACAAAGCAGTTTTAAAAGGAAGAGAATATACATGTTCACTGGGGAACCAAGCCAATCCAGAATTTTTTTGCCATTTTCCATCAACATCGGGTTGTTCCTGATTTGATACAATTGTAGATTGAGGTTCTCTGACATCTTGACAGAGACTTCACTATTCTGTCAAAACAATGTTGAACTGATCTTTTCAAATAGTGAACAAACAGAACAAGAAGGCCAGATAAAAACACTATGCAAGATGTTTGCTTCATGGCTGAGATCCTATGATATTCTCAGTTTCAAATAAACATGCATGTCCAATGGGACTTACTACACCATAATTAAATTTAGAATTGCTGTTTTAATATATTGGTTTGATGGTGGTTGATCTGTCCCAAAACATGATACTCATTGCTCACATGCCCCCCTCCCATATATAGTTCATCTTGTCAAAAAATTAAGAAGTGTTGGCTTATGGATCCAGCAGTAAAGGCCACCATGTGTTTGAAAGTGATTCCAAGGGTAAAGAGTAAGTTCATGGAAGAAAATCCTTAAAACATAATAAAAATATTATTATAATAAAGCTTTATTTATATCCCACCACCATCTTACCACCAGCTTATGAAGCACTCCAGGGTGCACATACACAACCAGTAAAAACGGTACAAAATTATAAAACATAGCCCATTTATTTATTTATTTATTTATTGTGCTGGAAGCAAATTGAGAATACAGTTATAATGTATAGAAGAAACACAAAATTAAAAACTTGGCATTATACTAAATTTCCTTTGATCAGAAGCTGGTGACTTAAAGCGCCTCTGGTGTCACTGTAAGAACATGGGCATGTAGCAGGGCTCAGACTGCATTGTAGTACGTGGTCTGTGGTTTGGTCTTCTCAACATTCACATGTCGTGGACTCCACTTTGTAGCCCCATTTCTTAAGGTTAGCTCTGCATCTCATGATGCCAGAGCGCAGTCTGTTCAGTGCCTTCCAAGTCGCCAAGTTTTCTGTGCACCCAGGAGGAAGTCTCTCATCTGGTCTGCCCATGGGAGCATTTCTCATCTTGTATCAGTCACTGATTGAGGTTCCAGGTTTTAGCCTGCCACTTTTGGACGCTGGCTTGCTGAGGTGTTCCTGCGAGTATCTCTGTAGATCTTAGGAAGCTGTTTCTTGATTTAAGGTGTTGGCTTGCTGGCTGATATCCGTACAGAGGGTGAGCTAGAGATGTCAATGAATTGGTCCTTTCATTACAGGCTGCTTCTTCCCGATGGATGTCAGGTGGTGCAATACCAGCTTAATAGTATAATTTCTCCAGCTGTGTAGGGCGTAGACATCCTGTAATAATCCAACATCTCATTAAGAGCCACATCCACTGTTTCAACATGGTGAGATGTATTTCACACTGAGCATGCATATTCAGCAGCAGAATAGCAAAGCACAAGGACGGATGTCTTCACTGTGTCTGATTATGATCCCCAGGTTTTGCCAACATAACCTATGAACTGAATAACTTTATTAATTGTTGTTGTTGTGTGCCTTCAAGTTGTTTCCAACTTATGCCTATGACAACTCTATTAGGAAAGTTGCTTGGCAAGATTTGCTTGGGGAGAGGGTATGTTTCCCTTCAGCTGAAGCTGAGAAAATGTGACTTGTTCAAAATCACCCAGTGTGTTTCCATGCTGAGTGAGGATTTGAGCCCCAGTCACCAGGATCATACTCTAACACTCAAAGCACTACACCACAATGACTCTCCTAAGTATTCATTTCTCACCTTCTGCCCAGGTCTGGGACTCAAAGTGGCTTACACAACAGAAACAAATATTAGTCAAAGCATGCATAGATTTTTTTAAAGGGAGAAATTATGTTTAAATTGATTTTTATGTGTATTCATTTGTCTCTTAACTTCTCAATCTTATAAAAGTTGGGGAAATACAACAAGCACTCTTAAATGGAATCAGGCACCTGCATTCGGTCCCCTGCCCAACATTCTTGACATTTCCACCCTAAATTAAAAGGCCTGAAGGGGATTCCTATGCAATCACCCATCATTGTATGTAAAGGCCAGTTGGAAACCTCCTTTATTATGTTTATGTATTCAAGCTTGGAAATTTTCATCACATTTCTCAAAATATCATTTGTGTTCTTGGCCAAATCTTCATTCATATTAGATTTTAAGGCTTTAAAAATTAATATAGAATGTGATGCATATTTAATGCTTCTCCCCTCCCAATGTATGCATTTACACATTTCACTTAACATCTCCGCTTTCCCCTGCTGCTTAAGCAATCTTTGTGTAAATTTTGTTTAACTATATGAAAAAAAAAATAGCTGTCTCAATTCTAGAATATGAACATTATTTTCTGCACTTTGTTTTTTTGAAATGACACACAAGCCTAACAAAAGGGATGTTTTCAAATGTGAAGTGTGTTTCCATGGATGATTTTAATGTGTGATGGTTTGTATTTTAATCTTAAGCTTATGTGTTTTTTATCCATGTGTTTTAAAGGGTTGCATTGTTTTTACTTATATATTGTATTTTAATTCTGTTATACCATGAGCGGCAGGAAGAGGCGTGTAAGAATTGTTATTATTATTATTCGGTAGATAATCAACAACAAAAGAGAAAGGACTGTTTCAAATAGTTCATCATTTCTTTATCAAAACACAGCCAATAGCTTAGACTTCTTTAAACAAAAACTAACCAGAGCTTGGAAAGTTACTGCTGTATCATCCTAACAGTGCTATTGTAGTCTGGCAAGCATCAGGGGATTTTTCTGAATGTTCAGAGGATGAGAGGGATGATGGGTTTCAAAGTGAAGAGTCTGTGAGTGACTGCAGGCAGATGAGGCTGGTGGTTTGGATTACTCAGCTTGTTCACAGGCAACAGGAGAAAGTGAAAGTACCAGGTTCCTGGAGGAACAGCCTTGGGCTGATGGGGAGGTTTCCAGGGAATTTAGATTAGACCTGAGAACACAGGGTGTTAAAAGTCAGGAAACGAGATTTTCTCAGAGATTCAGAGATTTATTTATTATCGTGTCATCAGCAACCATTGTATTACAATTCTAACAGAGCAAAACAAACACAGAGATTAAAAAGAAAAAGAAAAAAAGAAAGAAAAAAAAACCACACAGATTTTGTAAATTTGGTATTTGGTTAAATGTCCTTTGACCAGTATCTGTCCACTGGGAGTGCCTCTGGGGTTGCCGCAAGAAGGTCCTCCATCGTGCATGTGGCAGGGCTCAGGGTGCATTGCAGCAAGTGGTCAGTGGTTTGTTCTTCTCCGCACTCGCATGCCGAGGATTCCACCCTGTAGCCCCATTTCTTAAGATTGGCTCTGCATCTCGTGGTGCCAGAGAGCAATCTGTTCAGCGCCTTCCAAGTCGCCCAGTCTTCTGAGTGCCCAGGGGGGAGTCTCTCATCTGGTATCACCCATGAATTGAGGTGCTGGGTTTGGGCCTGCCACTTTTGGACTCTCGCTTGCTGGGGTGTTCCAGCGAGTGTCTCTGTAGATCTAAGAAAACTATGTCTTGATTTAAGTTGTTGACGTGCTGGCTGATACCCAAACAGGGGATGAGCTGGAGATGTCTCTGCCTTGGTCCTTTCACTATTGGCTGCTACTTCCCGTTGGATGTCAGGTGGTGCAATATTGGCTAAGCAGTGTAATTTCTCCAGTGGTGTGGGGCGCAGACACCCCGTGATAATGCGATAAGAGATAAGGCTGAGAGGAGATCCAGGTGTGAGGGGCATGATGTCATGGGTGATTTGGAGGGCTCAAAATAGTGGGTTGTTTTTAGGCCTTTCAGAGGAGACAACATTGCTATGGGAGATTGTTCTTATGTCTCTGCTCTCAAGTTCTTGGTTCAAGTATTCTCAAGTTTCCTATTCTAGTTGATGCCTTTGTTTCTTTGGACAGTTTACCTTGGAAAAGTTCCTGCTTTCATGTCCATGGATTTATGTTTGGAGTGCTGCTGTGGATTTTGGTTTCCTTGGCTTTATGTTCCTTATCTTTTTTGGATTACTACTATTTTGATTTTCTATTCTACTGACTCTCTTGGAATTGCCCCTTTCCCCTTTTTATCTACTTTTTAAATAAGCATTACTGGACTCTGGTGTGGTGATGAGTGAAAAAGTGATCCAGTGCTAGAGTGCAACACTTACCTATGGATAACTTCATATCCTCCAACATTTTGCTGATGAAAAATGTCCATGTGGTCAACCTGGGAAAAGGTATTTATGAGGAAGAATACAAAATCTAGGAGGAACTGCAGCATGTTGATTTTGCCTAAACCTACGGGGAAGCTGGCAGTTCTGGCCTCCTCTCCCCTCTCTATTTCTGAATTAACTGAGTGCAAGCTACTTTTGCATGTTGAACTCTATTTGCAGCAATAGAAAGAAGCCTCCAACAAAGAGTGAAAGCAGAAAAAGGAGAAAGAAACTGGGGCTGGTTGTGCACTGACCATATAATGCATTTTGAACTGCATTGAACTGAATTATATGGTTCAATGCAGTTCAAACTGCATTATAAGATCAGTGTAGAATCAGCCTGGGAAATTTTAAAAGCATCTGATAAAAGTGGGATGACAGATTAATTGGAAATCTTGCCATGTTGAGACCAACTGAAGCTTATATGTCTTCATATTTATTCTTCTTAAAGGTGAATTTCCAAGCTCTAGGGTAATGGAATTAAAATGCTATCATGGCTTATAGATAGTGATACCTTTATGATCTGCTTGTGGACTTCCTAGAGGCATATGGCTGGCAGCTATAGAAAGCAGAATACTGGACTAGATAGGGCTTAGTCTGATCATCTTGCATTTTTAAAATGTCTTGGGAATAAATCCTAAGCAAGATTTACTTCCAAGTCAGTTACACATAGGGCTGTACAGCATAGCACACTTACAATAAAATTAGTATTTCATGTTGACCTGATTGCATAACACTTTACTAGATTATACTTCAATATACCTAAGTGACTTAAGTTGAGAGGGGAACAAGGCTGCCAAACTATGCACTTGGAAGGAATTGTGTACTCCCAAAGAGACCGTGTAAGTGGTTATCTAAAAGAGTTATTCCAAGCATGACAAGAGGTAAGTGAGCTTGAGTAGTGAATGACTTTCAGCATATTAATATCCCACACACATTAGAAAATAATTTCAGTGTGGATTATATGCATTTAAAATGGTAATAAAATCACATTTTTGTACTTCATGAAAGCTTTTTCCACCGAGGCACTGGAAATGCACAGGGTTTCATATTTATTAGCACACCTTCCCATCTCTAGTACTTTATAGAAACTGTAGATACTCTCTTGTTTTCCTATTCAGTAACAATTTTTTCCTCAGAAGAAATGATCACAGGCACTCAGCCCTGGTTATTTTATTCAGCTGAGATTGCTTACTTATTGTTATCTAAAGTCATGCTGAACGGTCCTTGAGGAGAACACGGTTGTGTGTGCTAATTTCTTTTAAATGTCATCATCATAGGCCGAGTATAATTGTCTTCCAAGGGTAGAGTCTTGGCGGCGGATCCGTAAGTAACTGTAGAGACCTATTCTTGATCCACATGGTTTTTTTATTATTTTATTTTATTTTTTGCTGTGAGAACATACGTTTCTAGATGGAAGGCGGTCCCAACAAGGGTTGGCTTGATGTGCCTTCCTCTTGGCACATTTCTCCCTTTTGCCCTTTATTTGTGTCGCTTCAAAATCTACAGCACTGTTGGGAACATCTGACCTCCAATGAGAATGCTTGAGGGCCAAGGCTTATGCCACATTTTCTGAACTTAGCTTTAACCCCATCTTTAAATCTCTTTTGTTGTCTACGAATCTTCCGTTTTCCTTTCTTGAGCCGAGAGTAAAGAAACTGTTTTGGGAGATGGTGATCGGGCATTCAGACAATGTGGCCAGTCCAGTGAAGTTGGTGAAGGAGAGTCATGGCTTTGATGCTGGTGGTGTTTGCTTCTTCCAGAATGCTGATGTTTGTTCACCTGCCTTCCCAAGAGATTTGCAAGATTTTTCAAAAGCAATACTGATGGAATCATTCCAGAAGTTGAGTATGACATCTGTAGACAGTCCATGTTTCGCAGGTGTATAGCAGGGTTGGAAGGACAATAGCTTTATAAACAAGCATTTTGGTATCCCTACAAATGTCTTGATCCTTAAACACTCTGTACTTCATTCAAAAAATACTGCACTCATAGAGCTCAAATGGTGTTGTATTTCGGTGTCGAAGCTGACTTATGTGGAGAAGTGGCTGCTAAGGTAGCAGAATGGTCAACATTTTGCAAAATATCCAACATATTTCGGTGTTGAATAATGCAGCATCCATTAAAAGCTCACTATGTGATCCACACCACTCAGGAAATTCTTTAAACTAAGAAAATAAGATTTAACTACTGACAATACATTTTAGGGCCTAAGAAATAACAATCCAGTTCCATTTAAATACAAGTACGTGTTCTGTTTCTGTGTGTCTGTGTGTGTGTGAGAGAGAGAATCTCTTCCACTTGGAAACCCCCGTATGACATAGCATTCAAGCCATATTTTTTAAAAGTAAAAGGAATGGCAACATGAATAATAGAAAATGAGAAATGTTCAAGTACCAAAGGAGATTATTTCCATTCCTTGTCTGCTCAGCTGCTGGCTAGTGAGGTTGCAAGGACTCTCATAGAAGGTGAATATATCAGGAGCTGGCGTTATTTTGCTGTTCATCATGCTTTTTCAAAGATCCAGATTATATTCTGCTACTTCCATAATATTTCAGCCATTTATTCATTCATTCATTTCCTGCTTTTTCCTCAAGGCTGGAATTCAAGGAGGCTTAGAAATTGATCTGATTACTATATAATTAAAAACAGACCATATAATTATTTATTTTATATATAAATATAAACCATATGATTAAGAACATAATTAAAAAGTAAAAACATAAAGCAGAATTGAACTATTAACCAAACTAAAACTGTTTCAAATATATACTGTACTTAATTAAAACAATACAGTTTAAAACAACACTACTCCCTCATTACTGGCCTTTACTTAAAAGACTTCAGTTCCAAAAGTCTATTTGAATGTTGTGTTTCATGTTCACTTGCTAATGAAAGGACAGTGAGGAGTCTCCAGGAGGGAGTTCTAAGTTCTAGGGGCAGCCATGAAGAAGACCCTGGGCCCGTCCAGACAGGACCTTTACTATGGTAACTTCTGCAATAAAGAAGGGGCTATCCAGACAACATTCTGGACAGTCCCAAATTAATTTGCTACAAATCAGGAAAACCCTGGTTTGTAGCAAATTAATTAGATAGTGGATTTATTTCATGCCTTTTTGGAAGGTGCAGGATAAATCCACTATTTCCAATGCAGAATACTGCAGTCCAGACAGTATTTCCACAGTTTACCAGGCTATATAAGGCCTGTAAACTGTGGGAATACCCATCCCCCTCCCCGCAAGCCCCCAGACCCCTTAGAAAAGTAATAAAAACTTAACAGGCCTCCATTACAAGCCTCAGCAGGCTCTCCCAAAGCATAAAAATGATGCGCCAGGAGAGTGGGGAGGGAGGAAAATCGTGGATTCTCCTGGGATAAAGGCCTGTCTGGATCCAGTACTTGTCTTGTATTTCCCCCAGATCAAAACCAGGGCCTGTGTATCTGGTTCCAGATGGGCTCAAGCAGTGTTGTTGTTGTTGCTGCTGCTGTGGAATGCCTTCAAGTCACTTCAAATTTGGCAACTCCAAGGCAAACCAATCATGAAGTTTTCTCTCCTTTTTAAAAATTCATTTTTAATTAAATAATTAAACAATACTTGTTCAGGCCTAGGTGGTGTGTTAAGTGTTTGTAAAATATTCATTAATTTATATTCTTTTCACACTGTATGTTGTTAATGTTGGATAAGTTATGTACCTATGTATGCTGAACACATGAAGGTTGTGAGTAAACCAAATATGTTATTATTATTTTTTACCGAAGTCTATTTTGTCTCTTGGCCTGTTCATTTTTAAAATGTTTATATGTCACTACTGATTGTTTATTAGTTTTGTTCATGTGATTTATACGATTTGTATTTTATTGATTGTTTTATTGATGTGTTTACTGATGTTTTGTCTGATGTATTTTGGGCTTGGCCTCATGTAAGCTGCACTTGGGGAGATGGTAGCAGGGTACAAATTATTATTATTATTATTATTATTATTATTATTATTATCTACTCTCTTGTTTTATGGGAGAGTACATATATTTTGGGCACTGAAAAACACTTCTGAAAAACTGCATGGGTCTCATGAACTTTATGCAACCATACGCATACAGCAATTTGGATGACAAAATGTTGTGGTTTGAGGGTTTCTATTGCAACAGGGAACATGGATAGACTGTCTGCAACACCTGTCTGCTTTTGTTCTAACCATCTGGAAAGGCCTACATACTAAACTCAGGACTACAGCATCATAAAATTTATTCTTAGGGAAGTGATTATTGTGAGGATTTGTAACAGACACCATGATATAAATCGGTTGGCTGGAAAGACATGTGTTGGCTGCTGATTGGCTGAATATGCCAGGAGCCAGAATTCGAACTGGCTACTGCCTCTAGCTTGCTGTTGAGACAGACAGTTTTAACTGCCACTTTCACTCTGGAGAGTGAAGGGAGTGCTGACTGGAAACAGCCAGGAAGGAAATGGCTGCCAACTCTCAGAAGCCTGATCATTTCAATTGCATGAAGCACATTTTAAAGACAGTTTAAAAGGACTGTTTATTCCCTCTGTTCTCTGTAAGAATTCAGAAAGACTGTTATATATATTGTTGCTCTGTTTGTCCTTTTGAAATAAAGTAAAGTTACTGTTACTCTTTACACAAGCCTGAGTAACACATTTATTCTATATTTTGGTTCAAAAACTGTGGAAAAGCTTCTATTTATTTACTCTGCAACCCCCCACAATCATTACAGGACTGAATGTGACAAAGGCTATGAATCCTGTTAGTAAATCCTGTGTAACTGAGGAACACAGGATGGCACTCACTGACTCCTTCCATTCTCTTTATCATGGCAGCCAGCAGGAGTAACATGGGTCATGCCAGTTGCTTGTTGCCTGTAGTGCTGCTCATCGTAGTGCTGAGACAATTGAAAAGGGGAAGGAGAGAGGAGGGGGCTCCTCTCCCTCACCCTGCCCAATATCAGATGGCAAGTGTTTGGCGTGACCCATATTATACTCACTGCTTGTCATGACAAAAAGAATGGGAATTGATAGTAAGGGTGCAACCCCAGGATAAGTGCCCCAGCACCTTGGAGAAAACTGTAAAAGTCTATATTCAAACCTGGAGCCAGTGCCTAGTGACATGGAGGCCACCAACAGCCAATGATCTAATGTAAGCAGATCCACTTTTTTCTATTTAGGAAAAGTATGAACAAACTACCAGCCTGAATTATCACAACCAGCAACCTTGTGCAAAAATGTTTTCAAATGTTTGCTCAGGACAAACCCTATTTATATGGTAAGCTCCTAGGAGCTAGGAACGGTCTTTTTGTTGTCTGCTGTGGACACTATTGGCATCATAAATAAAGATGAAGAAAAGGTAACTGCCACTTTGTTTTGTACACTTAGAGATGTGACTCAGAATGGGAGGTAAGACCCTAGGGAGGAAAATCCTTGGAGGTCAGAGACCAGATCCTCCAAGCAGACTTGTGCCTCTGAGCCTGCAATGCTCTTCCTATGCATTTGCTGGAACTTAGTCCTGTTTAAATCCGAGAGGTCCTGAGCGAACACTTATAGGATTGTGTTGCACAGCATATGACTTTTGCTTATTCATGTTGTGTGCATTCAAGTTGTCTCTGACTTATGGTGACCCAATCGCAAGCTGAGAGAGTGTGACTTCTGCAGTGTCCTTTCATGAGTAGAGATCTGAATCCTGTTCTGTTCCTTTTTCATATACATGTTAAACATCTCTTGTCCAGAAATTTGAAATGCTCCAAAATCCAAAATTGTCCACATGGGTGACTGAGATAGAGGCACTTTTGCTCCCTGGCAGTTCAATGTACACAAACTTTGTTTTGTGCACAACATTGTTAAAAAGATTGTGAATAAGTTGACCTTTAGGCTATGTGTATCAGGAGTAAATGAAACACAAATGAATGTCACGTTTAGACTTAAGTCCCATCTCCAAGATGATGTATACGGTTGGACCTTTGGTATCTGCTGTGATTTGGTACAAGAACACCCTACCGACCCTTGCATAATCCATGGATGCTTGTGTTCCATAAAATGGGTTAGTAAAATAGTTTCTCTTACATATAAAGTGGCAAAAAAAAGTAAATGAAAAAGATTGTTTTGGATTTTTTAAATATATATATATTTTCAAACTTTGGCTGGTGAAATCTATGGATGTAAAATCCTGTGCTCCGAAATCTGAAAATAATTTTCTTCTTCTTCTTAGGCAAGGGTCCTCAAACTTTTTAAACAGAGGGCCAGGTCGCAGTTCCTCAAACTGTTGGAGGGCCAGATTATAATTTGAAAAAAACATGAATGAATTCCTATGCACACTGCACATATCTTATTTGTAGTGCAAAAAACACTTAAAAACAATACAATGATTAAAATGAAGAACAATTTCAACAAATATAAACTTATTAGTATTTCAATGGGAAGTGTGGGCCTGCTCTTGGCTGATGAGATAGGATTGTTGTTGTTGTTGTGTGCTTTCAAGTCGTTTCAGACTCAGGTGGACCCTGAGCGAGGGCCGGGTAGATGACCTGGAGGGCTGCATCTGGCCCTCGGGCCTTACTTTGGGGACCCCTGTTCTTAGGCAATCCCTTGTTCTCCGAGTAGGATAGCCTTCTAAGATCGGTGTACTGGTGGTGGGCCTGTAGGTGACTGTGGAGCCTTATTCTTGATCTGCATCTTCTCCCGCAGTGAGGGCATTGGTTTCCAGGTGGAAGGCGGTCCTAGTCGGGGTTGGCTTGATGTGCCTTCCTCTTGGCATGTTTCTCTCTTTCGTCCTCCATTCGTGCCTCTTCAAATTCTACAGCACTGCTGGTCACAGCTGACCTCCAGCTGGAGCGCTCAAGGGCCAGGGCTTCCCAGTTCTCAGTGTCTATGCCACAGTGTTTGAGGTTGGCTTTGAGCCCATCTTTCAATCTCTTTTCCTGTCCTCCAATATTCTGTTTTCCGTTCTTGAGTTCGGAGTAGAGCACCTGTTTTGGGAGACAGTGGTCAGGCATCCGGATAATGTGGCCGAGTTGGTGGTGGAGGACCATCGCTTCAATGCTGGTGGTCTTTGCTTCTTCCAGCACGCTGACGTTTGTCCGCTTGTCTTCCCAAGAGATTTGCAGGACTTTCCGGAGGCAGCGCTGATGGAATCGTTCCAGGAGTTGCATGTGACGTCTGTAGACAGTCCACGTCTCACAGGCATAGAGCAGGATTGGGAGGACAATAGCTTTATAAACAAGCACCTTGGTATCCCTACGGATGTCCCGGTCCTCAAACACTCTCTGCTTCATTTGGAAAAAAGCTGCACTCACAAAGCTCAAGCAGTGTTGTATTTCAGTGTCAATGTTGACTTTGGTGGAGAGGTGGCTGCCAAGGTAGTGGAAATGGTCAAAAAATTAATGTTACACCATTAAGCTGTATTTCTGGCATTGGAGAGGGATTGACTGGTGACTGCTGGAAGAGCACTTTGGTTTTCTCAATGTTCAGTGACAGGCTGAGCTTCTCCTACGCTTCTGTGAGGGTGTTTAGAGTGGCTTGTCGGTCTTTTTCTGAATGTGCACAGACATAACTGTATGTTTGGGGGTCACCACAACATGAGGGGTCGCAGCATTAAGAAGGTTGAGAACCACTGCTCTTGTGTGATGAGGTTTTTGGTTTTCCCAATACAATCTGCGTCACTGTAGAGGCGCGCTTGATTCAAATGGATCCTGAAGCAGAGAGGAGGGCAGGGTGTTTAGGCAAAGAGGGATGGCGAGAGGAAGGTGCCCCGGGCGCACTGGGCAGGGCCAGCCGGGCACCTCTCCCTTCCCCCTGGAGCTGGAGCAGGCGGGGCCGAGTGATGCTGCCTCTTCCTCTTTTGCTTCCTCCTTCGCGGACAAAGAGCCACCTCCCCGGCAGCGGCAGCGGCAGCATGAGCGGCACCAGCCCGGACCAAGAGGAGCCCGAGAAGGAGATGGAGCTCTCCGCCGAGGAGGAAAGGGCGGGCGCCGAGCTGGACTGGGAAGCCGCCAAGGCCGCCTACGAGAGCCTCACCACCACCAAGAGACCCCGGCCAGTGAGTCCCCAGCCTTCCCGCCTGGCTCCCTCCTCCAGCACCACTGCCTTCCCCTGGTATCTAGATGGCCGCCGCTCTCCTCTCTTGGCGCCGCCCCCTCCTCCTCCTCTTCTTCCTCCTCCCGGGCGCTTCCTCGGCCAACTTGGGCGCCTCTTCTTCCCAGCCCCGAAGGCCCTCCTGGCTGCCACCTTGCTTCCCCATCCAGGGTTTGCATCACAGTGAGCCCTAGGGTTTGGCCAGGACCCGCTTGGATACCCAAAATCCATGGATGCTCAGAACCCATGACCTACAACAATGATGCAAAGGGAGAGGGGGGGGGGGGCTTGTAGAAAATCATGAATATTTTCAAGCCCTAGATGGCCGAATCCATGGGTGCAGAATCATAGAGTTGGAAAAGACCCCCTAAGCCATCTAGGCACAATCAAAGCACCCCCAGCAGATGGCCATCCAAAAATATTTGCAAGCCCAGGATGGCTGAATCCTTGGGTGCAGAATCATAGAGTTGGAAGAGATCCTATAAGCCATCCAGGCACTATCAAAGCAGCCCCAGCAGATAGCCATCCAAGAATATTTTCAAGCCCAGCTGGTTGGCTGGCTGCAACTCTTAATATAATTCTTATTATACACAGAAAACATATACACTCTCATGTCCTGCCACTGCGTATGCAGTGCCATGAAGGAAAGTTAGAAGAGATCCCATAAGCTATCCATGCACAATCAAAGCACCCCCAGCAGATGGCCATCCAAGAATATTTTCAAGCCCAGGATGGTTGAATCCTTGGGGGCAGAATCATAGAGTTAGAAGTGATTTTATTCATGTGTCCAAAGTTCTATTCTTGTTTAATTATGGTGTTTATGATTTAATTAATATTGTTTAATGAGCCATTAAATGCAGCACCCTACCATGGAGGAAAGGCACAATCAAAGCACCCCCGGCCGATGACCATCCAATAATATTTTAAAGCCCAGGATGGTTGAATCTTTGGGTGCAGAATCATAAAGTTGGAAGAGACCCCATGAGCCATCCAGGCACAATCAAAACACCCCCGGCAGATGGCTATCCAAGAATATTTTCAAGCCCAGGATGGTTGAATACTTGGGTGCAGAATCATAGAGTTAGAAGAGACTCCATGAGTCATCCAGTGCAGAGCCCTGTTGTGCAGGAAAGTTAGAAGAGACCCCCTAATCCAGGGGTCCCCAAACTTTTTAAACAGAGGGTTAGGTCACAGTCCCTCAAACTGTTGAGGGCCGGATTATAATTTGTAAAAAAAACATGAATGAATTCCTATGCACACTGCACATATCTTATTTGTAGTGCAAAAACACTTAAAAACAATACAATAATTGAAATGAATAGCAATTTTAACAAAGATAAACGTATTAGTATTTCAATGGGAAGTGTGGGCCTGCTTTTGGCTGATGAGATAAGATTGTTGTTGTTGTTGTTGTGTGCTTTCAAGTCGTTTCAAACTTAGGTTGACCCAGAGCAAGGGCCAGGCAAATGAACTTGGAGGGCTGTATCCGGCCCCCGGACCATAGTTTGAGGACCCCTGCCCTAAGCCATCCAGGCACAATCAAAGCACCCCCAGCAGATGGCCATCCAAGAATATTTTTAAGCCCTGGATGGTTGAATCCTTGGGTGCAAAATCATAGTTAGAAGAGACCCCATGAGCCATCCAATGCAGCGGCCTGCCATGCAGAAAAGACACAATCAAATCACCCCCAGCAAATGGCCATTCAAGAATATTTTCAATCCTAGATGGTTGAATCCTTGGGTGCAGAATCATAGAGTTAGAAAAGACCCCGTGAGCCACCCAGTCCAAACGCCCTGTCATTCAGGAAAGGCACAATCAAAGCACCCTTGATAAAATCATAGAGTTGGAAGAGATCCCATGACCCATCCAGTCCAACCCCCTGCCAAGAAGCAGGAAAATCACATTCAAAGCACCCCTGACAGATGGCCATCCAGCCTCTGTTTACAAGCCTCCAAAGAAGAAGCCTCCACCACACTCTGGGGCAGAGAGTTCCACTGCTGAACAGCTCTCACATCCAGGAAGATCTTCCTAATATTCAAGTGGAATCTCCTTCCCTTTAGGTTGAATCCATTGTTCTATGTCCTAGTCTCCAGGGCAGCAGAAAACAAGCATGCTCCCTCTTCCCTATTACTTCCCTTCACATCTTTATACATGGCCCTCATCATGTCTCCTCTCAGCCTTCTCTTCTGCAGCTCAGCTCTTAAAGCTGCTCCTCATAGAGCTTGTTCTCCAGACCCTTAATTATTTTAGTCGTCCTCCATCATTCTATGCTGCAAAATTAATGCACTTTGACATCATAGCTCAAGGCTATGGAAGCATAGGAGTTGTTGTTTTACAAGGACTTTAGCCTCATTAAACTACAACACCCTTGACTCCATAGCATTGAGCCATGGCAGTTAATGTAGCATCAAGTTACATTCATTTCCTTGAATAGGAGTTCACCAACAAGATTCCACCCAATATTATGTTTATATTATGTCGTCTGCCCACCGTATCTATCTGTCCTACATCCATAAATTCAACCAACAGCTTGAAAATAATTCAGGAGGATCCTAAAGACAAACCTTGATTTTCCTGAGCACAATTTCCTGATGTGTAAGAATAACCTGCTGTTGCCTTCTGCCATTTCACAGATCTTCAATCTCTCTCTGACACTTGTTTGAGTTGTTCAGCATTCTATAGAAGGGACACACACCTGACAATGGGATTTGAACATCCACAAATTTTGGTATCTATGAAGGGTCTTGGAACCAAACCCAAGCAGATACTGAAGGCCCACTGTATATTATAGATATATTATATTGCACTAGTCATCCCCTGCCACGCGTTACTGTGGCCCAGTCTATGTATATGTGTGTGTATATATTTGTGTATATGTGTATATACGTATATTTGCGTAATTTTTGTGGTTTTGCACATGCATTGTAATTTATTTATTATTATTTTTGGCTTTTTAAGTCCCTTCTGCTGTGTTTTTCAGTGTTTTTATGAGTGATGGTCACTTGTTGGCCTGATAGGTATATTGTGTCCAAATTTGGTGTCAATTTGCCCAGTGGTTTTTGAGTTATGTTAATCCCACAAACGAACATTACATTTTTATTTATATAGATTACTAGCTGTACCCGCCACACGTTGCTGTGGCCAACCTTCCTCTTTTTCTCCTCCTTTCCTTCTCTCTTTCCTTTCTTCCCTCTTTCTTTCCTTCCTTCCTTCCTTCCTTCCTTCCTTCCTTCTCTTCCTCTTCCCTTCATTCCTCCCTTTCTTTTTACTTTTTTGGCTTTTTAAGTTCCCTCCGCTGTGTTTTTTGGTGTTTTTATGAGTGATGGTCACTCGTTGGCCTGATAGCTGTATTGTGTCCACATTTCGTGTCAATTTGTCCAGTGGTTTTTGAGTTATGTTAAACCCACAAATCAACATTACATATTTATTTATATATATATGAGCATTATTATGTCTCTCATTTTGCCCCTCTGACAGCCCAAACCCCAAAATGCCATCACTGTTGCTGTGTCCTCCCGGGCTCTCTTTGATATGGTGGAAGAGAGGAAAATCTATGAAGAACAAGGCCTGGAAAAGTACGTGGAATACCAGCAGGCAAATGAAAATGTCACCCTGAAGCCTGGGCCAGCCTTTTGCTTCGTAAAGGTAACCTCGCTTCTTTGTGCGGAGTTCCGTTTCGTGGTCTTTTTAATTATGTTATTACCCATGAGCCATTAATAATCTCTCCCGGCCTTGCCCTCTCTGCCTGAAGCGGTTGGTGAATAATTCAGCTGCCTGTTACATAATCGTACGGTCTGATGTGCACAAATGCACAGCCTTCGCTCAGGGCATTGCAAATGCATCCATGGTTTTTGTGAAGTGAGGGGAAATTGGAAAGAGAACAGCATCACTAGGGAAGGCAAATGAGATATTTGGACCAGATTGGGTTAAATGAACAACACACCACTGCAAGGCTTTAGCCTTCTCTTCCAGAGAGTGCCAGTGCCTCATCAAACTACAAATACCAAGATCACCCAGCATTGAGCCATGGCAGTTTAAAGTCGTGTCAAACTGCATGAATTTCATAGGGTAGATGCACATTTAGAAAGCAGGTTTGGGACAGAAAATGGTTAGCTGTTTAATTTTGTGATCGCATCTCCTTTTACGAACCTACACGATCCCTTCGATCTTCCAGAGAGGCCCTTCTCTCACTCCCGCCCCCCATCGCAAGCGCGACTTGAGGGGATGAGGGAGAGGGCCTTCTCTGTGGTGGCCCCTCAGCTCTGGAACTCGCTCCCCAGATAAATTAGGCAAGCCCCCACCTTGGCAGTTTTTAGGAAGAGCCTGAAGATTTGGCTATTCCAGTGTGCCTTCAATGAAGGAACAATAATCCCTGATCTTGACCAAACCCTGCATAAAATGTCCTTGGAAGCACTTTATATTCTAGTGTAATTAACTTTACTTCGTCCCTCTGATCCTCTGTCTTGATACATTACATGGCCTGCTTACCCAGTGTTTAAAACTTTTAATCCTTGTAATTCATCCTGCCCAATTATTGTGATTTTATACAGTGTTTGGTGTGTATTGTTTGGTGTGTTCATTTATATTATTTTTGTATTTATTTCTATTTTCATTATATTTTACTGTTTGTATTTCATGTTGTATATTTGCTGTACTATTGGGCTTGGGCTTGGGGAGATGGTGGTGGGGGATAAATAAAGTTATTATTATTATTATTATTATTATTATTATTATTATTATAAACACAACAAGATGAGTCCACAGCAGACACTCTGCTGGCTGTTGAATTGGATCACATGTCGGACACTTCCCAAGTGTAGGACTGTGTGATGTATCGGCAAATAATACGATCAGATCCCAGTAAGGTGGCCTTTTGCAGCTGGCAGATGGTAATTTTGTCAGCGCCGATTGTGCTTAAGTGCAGGCCAAGGTTTTTAGGCACGGTGTGCCGATCACCACTGGGACCACCTTTACTGGTTTGTGCCAGAGTCTATTATTATTATTATTATTTTGTTCTGCTGAGGTTAGCTGTTGCAGTTGGGCCTACGTAAAAGCTGTGTAACTCTCAGGTTTAGAGTAGCTGAATATTGGAAGAATACGAAGGAAAAAAGTGATACTTCTTTATACAGCATATACTTCAACTGTTGAATTTACTGCCTCAAAATGTACTGTAAACTGCCTATTTGTAGCTTTCTGAAGTGGATTAGCTAAATTAATTGGGGATTGTGTAGCTTCCATGACTACTCTCTAGGATGACCATTGGTCACCTCGGGTGTAAGAGAAAGTATGCCTCCATATATGCATTGCTGGACAGTATGAGACCAAAGATACTGTTGCACCCAGATGTTTTGTCCTTCAACTCCCAGAAACAGCTGGTAAACCAGCTGGGATTTCAGGGAGTTGTAGGCCAAAACACCTGGGGACCCACAGGTTGAGAACCATTAAAATAGGTAGTAGGCTCTTGTTCTGATCCAGCAAGGTCTGTGAGGTCCTTTCTACACTGCCATATAATCCAGATTATGAAAGCGGATAATTCACATTATTGGGTTTGAACTGAATTATCTGAGACTACACTGTCATATAATCCAGTTCAATGCAGATAATTTGCATTTTATATAGCAGTGTAGAAGGGGCCAGAATGTATTTGTGCCTTATAGGGCCCTTCCAGAATATCAAGGCAGGAAATCCCACTATCCAAGTCCGGACTCAGATAACCCAGTTCAGATATTGTGGGATTTTCTGCCTTAATATTCTGGGATATAGGGCTGTGTGAATGGACCCCAAGTCACCTGGTGATTTACAATGAGCCTTTGAATTTCTTAGGGTTTTCTTAGGCCCCTTCCACACTATCTGTATAAAATCACACTATCTGCTTTGAACTGGATTATATGGCAGTGTGGACTCAGATAATCCAGTTCAATGCAGATAACGTGGACTATCTGCCTTGATATTCTGTATTACATAACTGTGTGGAAGAGCCCTTAGACAGGAATACACAGAGGAGGCTTTTCATTGTCTTCCTAATATCGACTACAACACCTGATATTCCTTGGCTGTCCTTATCCAAATACCAACCAAGGCTGAACCTGCTTAGATTCTAAAATCAGGTTGAATACATAAGCATCTTAGCAATATTAACAATTTTAAATACCTTTCTTTTTGGTTCGGCCTGTTGGACTTGAAATGTAAATATGGACACACAGAATTCTTCTTCAACTATACCTGTGGGGTTGTAATTTCACAATAAAGCACATTCTGTGCATGTGGAACAGGGACACTCCAAGAGTGGCCATCTAGATGTTGTTGAACTGCAACTTATTATATTCTTTACCACTGCAATGCCACTACTGAAATAAAGGAATCATCCATGATTACCATTCTCTAAAGCACATTGTAGACATTTCATTCACCCAATTCTTTTATAGCTGGTTTTACTTCTATAAGAATTTGAAATATTTTCCATTGCTCGTTTCTCTTACTGAGGACACTGGGCTGGGCAGAAAAGGTAGATAATAATATTTCAAGCATGAAAGATTGTACATAAACAAGTTTAGAAGTCGGATTTTTTTTTAAATCTCTCAAATTTTCTCCAAAGCAGTATAGTGTTTCGTGGTGTTTCCGAAATAAGGCCTCCCACACAAACCCTTATTATGACCTTTCTAACACTATTCTTTTTTTTCCCCTTCTGGTATACTGCACACACTTGTGAAAGAGCAGGGCATAAGTTATACCACAAGTTATTCTGTGGTGTAGACACTATAGTTCCCTTTCTTTCCTGAATGTTTATATAGATTGAAGAGGTAGAAAACCTCTTGTTTTCTCATTTTTAATGGCCTCCCAAACTCCTCTTCCTTTTTCTTCTTCCAGCAGCATGTTTGATTTGCTGAGGATGATTTGTTTGGAATGGTATTACATTTATTTATATCTCCCTTTCTCCTAAAATTGAGATTCAAGTTGACTGGAGCTGTTGCAACAGGTGACTGATTGTGTGAGTTAAGACCTGTCAAATGGTCTACATCTTTTGCTTGAGGACCAGTATGTGATAGACTTCTGTCAACCTCAAACAGCTCCTCTGGGTGGCTCCTTGTAGATATAATAGCAGCAGCGAAGAATTGCTTTTCTGCCTACACTGCCATAAAGTAGTTTTTGGAATAAGCTCTTGGCTTGTGTTTCATGCGATCCACTCTCATTTTTCTGCCATCTCTGTAATCTCCATCTTACTTGTTAACACCCCCCCCCCCCCCCCCAAATCAAATGCCTGGAAATGTTTGTCTCTACTCCATAAGAAAGGATGCTCGCAAATTATTACCCTGGCCACTTTAACAGTCAAGGTCTTCTAGAGCTTTAGCAAAGTCACCTCCTGAGGCAAAATAATAATAATAATCCACAAGATCTCTCAGAAATTTATTTATTTATTTATTTACCATATTTATATACAGCCCCTCTCAACCTGGAGGAAACTCAAGGCAGTTTACAGTCAGCAGTCAATGCCCCCAAACAACATAAATACATTTAAAAACATTACAGATAATATAAACTATATAAAAGCAATAAAACCCATAAAACACAAGTCCTCAGCGTCTCATAACTAAAATCATTTTTCCGTTGCATCATCCAATCGTTCCACGGATCTCAATTAGTCTGTTACACTGCATCTGCAAATGCCTGCTCAAACAGCCAGGTTTTGACTCTCCTTCAATGTGTTAGGTGGGAGGGGGCCGATTTCATATCCCTGGGGAGGGCGTTCCATAGTGGAGGGGTCACCACTGAGAAGGCCCTGTCTCTCATTCCCACCAATCGCATCTGCAAAGAGGGCAGGACCGAGAGCAGGGCCTCACCAGACGATCTTAAGCATCTTGATGGTTCATAGGGAGAGATGTTTTCGGACAGGTAAACTGGGCCAGACCCCCCCCCCCCCAGATCCATCTTCCTCCTTAATCTGTCCTTCACTTTTCCAGAGATAGATAAACAAATTAAACATTAATGAAGGATATGTGTCTGTGTGTATGTCTTTTTAAATGTGCACACAATTTTAGGAAAGGATTTTTTTTTACAGGAAATGGTTGATGACACATGGATGGTAGAGGATTCAACTCCAATGGGCCATAGATTAAAAGAGGCCATGAGTCACCAGCACCTAGTTATGTCTTCTGGTCCCTGACCAAGAAGAGAAATCCTTTCATCCTTGGGCTGGCCATTTGTATGCCCCATATATTGCTGGATCTTAATTTCCATCATGCCTCACCACTTTCTATGTAGGGTGAGGTTGTTGGCCATTAGTATCTAGCAACATTTTTCAAACCACAAATTTTTTATCCCTGCCTTACTTCCTTTTTTGCAATGCAGTTCCTGCTTGGCAACATCTTTGAAATTCTCCTAAACTTGAGGAGTATCGACTGTAAGTGCCAATGCTGCCTCTTCTCTGACGCCCACTGGGTATAATATCTGCTGTTACAAAGCATGCAATGTGAAGTTGTCCTCCTAGTTTTTATTCCCATTCTGATTTCACTCACTAATAATTAATTGGAATTGATTGGGAAAATGTGCAGATGCCTTGCTGTCCTGTCTTTTGGTGCTAGATCTGATGTAAGAAATATTGAGGAGAAGGAGAAAAACAGAAGTAAAGGTGCTACTTTTAGGGGCTGACAATGCAGTCTGTGCTATGTCTCATTCTGGTCAAAACTTCCACATTTTCTTGCCATGTGGCTGTTGACATTGGGATAAAGGTGACAGTTTCATCATGGCTGTGCAGACTAGGCTAATGGAACCTACAGTTCTTTAGAAAAGGACTGCTATTCATTGTACAAACACTTGTTTTGTATGTAGACCGTCTACACCAGGCATAGGCGAACTTCAGCCCTCCAGGTGCTTTGGACTTCCAACTCCCGAATTGTGGGAGTTGAAGTCCAAAATATCCAGAGGACCCAAGTTTGCCCATGGCTGGTCTATACCATGTGTGGAGTAAATATTCTACCCTTAAGACACTTCTAGCGGTTGGTAACATAGATTGTAAAAAAATACACTCTTCCCAAGTTCACAAATGGTTTTGAACAAAAATATATTAAACATTGCCTGGGGAGTTGCAAGCTGTAGTGATGTCAAACTGGATTAATTCTATAGTGTAGATCAGGGGTCCTCAAACTAAGGCCCGGGGGCCGGATGCGGCCCTTCAAGGTCATTTACCCGGCCCTCGCTCAGGGTCAACCTAAGTCTTAAACTGCTTGAAAGCACACAACAATAACAACAATCCTATCTCATCATCCAAAAGTAGGCCCACACTTCCCATTGAAATATTAATAATTTTATATTTGTTGAAATTGTTCTTCATTTTAATTATTGTATTGTTTTTAAGTGTTTTTTGCACTACAAAAAAGATATGTGCAGTGTGCATTGGAATTCATTCATATTTTTTTTTCCAAATTATAATCCGGCCCTCCAACAGTTTGAGGGACTGTGACCTGGCCCTCTGCTTAAAAGGTTTGAGGACCCCTGGTGTAGATCCACCCTTAGTCTAAGGTAGCTTCCTGTTTTCATAGTGCTTTATGAAAGAAATAGATATATGCACATTTCCTATTTTGTTCATGTACAACAATGGTTACTGTATGCTACTCAGAGAGATTTAACTCACTCCAGAAATAATAGATGCCCTAATTAAAAGTCCTTGAAATGCTAATGTACCACTATGAAGTAGTCAAATTTACAATCTATCTGTAGCCATAGGCATTGTAATTGACTGTGAAACTGCCAAATGGCATTCTGTAATTCTTTAGAAGGTTTGCTCCTTGTTGCAACACGCCCTACCAAACCCTGGTGAGAGGTCAAGAAACTGGAATCAATACAACCTGTTATGCAAGTCAGACTAGCAGTTACCTTTTTCTTTTGCTCTGAGTCCCACATGTCCTTATGAGATCTCCTGATAAAAGCAGATAATTGAACTAATGCATGCAACTCATACCTTTGCTTCCCACAGGCCCTGGAGGAAGTCAATGCCCGACTTCGTGAGCTGTATCCAGATGACGAAGAGCTGTTTGATATTGTGCTCATGACTAATAACCATGCTCAAGTCGGGGTGAGACTGATCAACAGTATTAACCATTATGGTGAGCTGGAGTTGCATGTTTCTCTTGCATTTTACCTTGCTGCAACTGCTGCTATATCTTTCTATCTTTCAGGCAAAGTATAAAGTGTCAGATATAACCTTTAATAGATCTGCATGGTATGTGTCCAGGTTCTTGTTATTATTCTCCCATGTAAAATGTTATATACACCACGCTTCCTTTAGTGTGAAAAACAATTGAAGGAGATAATCTGCATCAGTCTTGCATGGTGTAGTGGAAGAACTTAGTTCGACTGGAATGGTGATACAGCTGTTAATACTGTTTTTATTGTTTTAATTAATGTTCTATTTATTGTTTTAATTGTTGTTATATTGCTTTGTTATATGTAGTGGCATCAAATTGTTGCCAAATGTAAGCCGTCCTGAGTCCCCCTTCGGGGGTTGAGAAGGAACAGGGTAGAAATACTGGAAATAAATAAAATAAATAGTTTAGCCTTTAATTCAGGAAAGGGTGTGGCCCTAAAAATATTTATTTGGAATTTGGCTTCAGAAATCTCACCATTGGCTTTGTTGGTGATTGTTAATGGGAGTCGCAATCCAACAAGAAGTGGAGAGCCAGACACATTGCCTTGCTTCATATATTTTTGTGTATTGCAATATATCCATGTCTTTACAGTGAAAGTTTTCACTGCTGTACTTGAAACATTATCCGCTTGCAGCTATATATAGTGAGAGAAGCAAAGTAGCTGAAGCCTGTAGGGTTTCACCAGTTGATGTTTATGATTCATCTGGTGTTATGACTGAATGACAAAGTGCACTTAGCCTCATTCCTCACCTTTTGCCTTCCTCTTGTTATAATTCGGCTTTTGATTTTGGCGACAGTGCTCTCTTTCTTAGCCCTAATATTGCTCATGCTCCTTGTCTTGAAAAATGACTGGATTGGGTACTTTTAAGAAATTGCATAAAATGGAGACTAGAAAAGAATGCTTTACAAAGTCACAGATGGTGAGAGAAAGGACAGGAAAGAATTGTTCTGCAGCTTTGAAGAGCTGCAGAACAGATTACTTAAGCATGGGGCACCTGACCTCTCCAGATGACTTCAAACACCACAAATGTTCATTAAGCAGAAGATGGTTTCTCAGTGTGATATTGTCAAATATGGTCTTGTCATTAGTCTAAGTCAGTGGTTTTTTTGATGGATTTATACAGCATAACCAGGAGGGTGGCATCATACCACACCTTGTTGTCAAAATGGCAGCTTCAATAGAATAATTGCATCCTTTAGAATAGTGGTTCTCAACCCGTGGGTCCCCAGATGTTTTGGTCTACTACTCGCAGAAATCACAGCCAGTTTACCAGCATTTAGGATTTTGGCGAGTTGAAGGCCAAAACATCTGGGGATCCACAGGTTGAGAAGTTTAGAAGGAGGCAAAAAGACCACTGCGATCCTGTGGGCACTAGAGCATGCCTACCCTTACTCTGTGCTTTCTGAATTGGAATACAACTACCATATTAACTACTTCAATAAGTTCTTGTCTGTGCATTAATTAAATCTAGCAATTTTTGGGTTGATGTAGGTTTTTTCGGGCTATATGGCCATGTTCTAGAGACCTCACTACCTCTGAGGATGCTTGCCATAGATGCAGAGAGAATGCCTCTAGAACATGGCCATATAGCCCAAAAAAACCTACAACAGCCCAATGATTTTGGCCATGAAAGCCTTCAACAATGCTAGTAATTTTTCTTTTTCAATGCCAGGTCTGTTAATTGAACGGTTTTGTATGACTGGAGGAAAGAGTCCTGTTGGGTACTTGAAAGCATACCTTACCAATTTGTACCTGTCTGCTGACTCTGAAAAGGTCCAAGAAGCCATTGAAGCAGGTTTGGATTGAGTCTTTTTCTTTGTTTCTTGAACAACAGAGTGCAAACCAAAACATTAATGAATTGTGTATGTCTTCTATAAGATATTATAGCTGAAACATATTTGGATTGTGAACCTCATATGCGTTTGGGCCCTTCCACACTGCCATATAGCCAAGAATATCAAGGTAGAAAATGCCACAATATCTGCTTTGAACTGGGTTACCTGAGTACACACTACCATATATTACAGTTCAAAGCAGAAAATGTGGGATTTTATTCAGCTGTGTGGAATGAGCCTTTGATTCATTACTGAATTGTATCAATAAAACGTAACTTTTTGTAATCACTTGGTTTTTGTTTTTGTTTTTTTGCACTTTCAGTGATTTAACATATAGTTAGGTAGAAAACTATTTACTTAGACTTAGATCAGTATGTCTGTTATTTAAAAAAACACTGATGACTAATCCTGTAAGTTTAAAATACAAAATTAATAATTTCTGTATTGGTTTTTGCAGGAATTGCTTCAGCGACATTGTTCACAGGAAATAAAAAGGTTCCTTTTGATGATAAACATCTCCGGGTGGCCTTTGATGGGGATGCTGTTCTGTTTTCTGATGAGTCTGAAATAATTGTGAAAGAACATGGCCTGGATAGATTTTTTGAGCATGAACAGTTGAACGAGAATAAGCCTCTTGCACAGGTATGATGGCCAGCATCTTGGTGCCCTTCCACACAGCCATATAACCCAGAATATCAAGGTAGATAATCCACAATAACTGCTTTGAACTGGGTTATCTGAGTCCACTCTGCCATATAATCCAGTTCAATGTGGGTTTTATACAGCTGTGTGGAAGGGGCCTAATTTCTCATAATGAAAGTTGTCATGCTGAGTGGCACTGTAATTTTGCTTGATTATTAAGTGCTATCTGTTTTTAAACATCTGTTGACTACTCCTGAAGGACAGTAATTGCCATAAATTTGTTTTAAACATCAAATAATGTCTTCTGGTGGATAGTAACTGCATTTAGACCATCATTTTCAGTCTTCAAAGAAGAGCTTTTAGATTTTGTTAATGCTTATTATAAATGTACTTGTCTTATGTTTTGAACCTCATTTTATTTACCGCAAACTCTGTATATCAGGATTTGGTAAAATACTGTTTCCTTAAATATGTAATTTACCCCTCCATTCCCATCAAAAATGTTGAATTACAGCTCATAGATGGCTGGATGGAAGCCTTCAGTAGCTGCGGTTGCAGAGGTATCATGCATTACATAACACATAAAAATGTCTCTCTCCCCCCCCCCCCCCCCAAAAAAAGTTTGCATCCACTTAATTTTGCCTTCTTTTTCAATTTGGAAAGTCACAGGAAAATAATTTGGGTTTCAAGATTACTACATTTGCCTCATTCCTGCTGTAGGTGAATCTAGAGGTGGTCGAGAGTTCAGAAAGAGGACCTCTATTTTCTCTTCCTTTTACTGAAGTAGGGAGTTCTACGTAAGGATTCTTTTATTTGCATAGATTTACCCCTCTCCATTGAGATTAACAATCTGATACTTGCTTGTCAGGGATATCCATGTGTCCCTTCAGGAATAGTCATGTGGGCCATAGAGAGTGAGACAAACAAAATCCAAAATACCTCTCATAGTGATACCTTTATTGGACCAACCAAAAGGTGCAAAATACAGCACACTTGCTTTTGAAGCTTCTTCATTAGGTAAAGATGTCTAAAAAAGCAGGAAGGAGATGCAAAGTGATTATGTGAGAGTCACAAGTCTGTATCATGAGATGTTTACATTTAGTGATATTGTGTTCATTGAACTCTCAGCAATGCAGTGAATCAGGTGTTAGACTAATGAAGATGGTTTGCCTGTTCCTTTGAACATCAAAGGATGGATCCTGTGCTTTTTAATTGTGTATTTTATCCATTATGCATTTGTGCAAGTGTGAAACTCACTTCAAAGCACCTAGATAGGTAATGAGAGGGTAAGGAAATTAATCTGTAGGAAGCTAGGGAACACTTTCAGTATCCCTCATGCTGAGCTGCACAAACCAAAGTTGTGACTTGACCTAAGACTTCTTATGCAACTTTGTCTCCAATTATATTTTCCATACTCTTCTGCTGTTAAGACTTTTTTTTGTGCTTGTAGTTTGTTTCTGACTCAGGAGATTTCCCAAAAATAATGTGTTTTGATACTTTTCTCCATAGGGCCCTTTGAAAGGTTTCTTGGAGGATCTTGGAAGGCTCCAAAAGAAGTTCTATGTGAAGAACGAGCGGCTGGATTCACCAATCAGGACGTATCTGGTGACGGCCAGGAGTGCTGCCAGTTCGGGCGCCCGAGTGCTGAAGACTCTCCGCAGCTGGGGAGTGCAGATCGATGAGGCCCTCTTCCTCGCAGGAGCACCCAAAGGACCGGTCTTGGCCAAAATCAGACCTCACATTTTCTTTGATGACCAGATGTTTCACATAGAGGGTGCGAGGCAGCTGGGCACGATTGCTGCTCATGTGCCATATGGCATCGGGCAGAAGTACCACAAATCCAAACTGAAGGACAGCCCCGCCACCAATTAGTTCCTTCTCTTTTTGCATTGAATGTGTTGATCAAAAAAGAAATTTCCATACATGGACTTCTTTCAAATATATATTATTTAAACATGGCTCCTTCAGTTTGTACTCTATTTTTAGATATTTTATACTATAGACACATTTTTGGAGTGAGGTTTTGTAATGTTACTGAATAATTGGATACAATCTGCATTCCCCTGTGCATACCCAGTAGAACTTTAGTACCAAATCAATAAAGTACAAGCCAAGATAAAAATCAATAATGTTTCCATTAATTAGGCTGGTGTATATATTGCACTCCTTTCATGCTTTTAATGCTGGATATATTCTCAGTGCATTATTTAGAACTCAATCAGTGTGCATTAAGGTCCCCTCCTTGAAATACCGTACTTCGTCATGTATAATGCCCTGCCTCATGTACAGAGGAAGAATTGTTTAAAGCTGCAAACAATGTGGTTGTTGTTGCCTGGTTTTGGTCAAAAATTATTTAGCCACTTTTGCTCCTGTTTTTATCACGTTACACTTTTGTATGCAATGTTTTTGACATGAAATAAATAAAATGTAGACTATGGATATGTTGAGAGTGGATTTGAGTGCCAAAATTATGGATTTTGATATGACCTCTGGACATTTAGAGAGTCATTCCACAAAGAGTAGAAAACACCAGAATTGCTTTGGGACCTGCCAAACCTGTCTGCTGCTGTCATCCTCCTCTTCCAAGCATTTAAAAATTATTTTGCCACTCTATTCAGAATTGGAGGGAGTTCCCTTTGATAAAAGGTAAGATACATTATTGGAGGAACCATCATCTTCTCAAAATGGCTAGAAATGAGAACTTAGTTCATCCTGGAAGAGCCTAAAAGAAGCCCCAACCCACTCTCATTTTTTCTACACTCCTTTGAAAGGAAGTGCCAAAGAGTTGCCATTACTGTTCTGATTTTCCTGCCCAGGCATCCAAAAATCCCAGAAGCTGAACTACATTAGGAATGCCAGGAGACCATTTCCGAACATGGAATCCACCATAACTACAGCTTAAGTGAACAGCTACACATTTTAATCAGAAATAGAGTGAAGAAGGTCACAATGTACTACCACCTAGTACATGGAAATACTCCCTATACTTCCCTTCTGCACATTCCCATGAGGAAGAAATCTGAAAGATTTTGGTGGTGGTCTGTGAAGCAAACAAATCACTTCTTTCCAAGGGCCACTTTCTTCTCTTCCTAACCCAGCTCTTCTGCCCCTTCCTGCCATCTTCTCAAAGAAAACACGGATTAGCCTGCCGAACAAAAGAACAATTTACTGAAGTATTTACTTTTCCTGAGGCAACAGAAATTTCCTGTTTTCCATAACATGACAAAGAGAAAGGCATCCATCCTATTATTGGGTTGCTGTGAGTTTTCTGGGCTGTATGGCCATGTTCCAGAAGCATTCTCTCCTGATGTTTCGCCCACATCTATGGCAGCCATCCTCAGAGGTTGTGAGGTCTGCTGAAAACTAGGGCCCTTCCACACAGCCCTATATCCCAGAATATCAAGGGAGAAAATACCAGGGGACGCCCGTATGATTTGATGTTTTTTATCATCCTTGTGGGAGGCTTCTCTCATGTCCCCGCATGAGGAGCTGGAGCTGATAGAGGGAGCTCATCCGCCTCTCCCCAGATTCGAACCTGCGACCTATCGGACTTCAGTCCTGCCGGCACAGGGGTTTAACCCACACTAAGATAATGTGGGATTTCCTGTCTTGATATTCTGGGATATAGGGTGGAAGGGACCTGTGTTATCTGAGTCCACACTACTATTTCAGTTCAAAGCAGATAATGTGGGATTTTATTCAGACGTGGAAAGGGCCTATGTCCTAAGCCGCCAAGGTGAGATGGGACTGGATATAATGTATGATTGACTGAGAAGTTGAATGTTTGTAACTCGGGGACTGCGTGTATCCCGAATCGTATGACTTCAGCATTTATCCATTTTAAATCCAGTTCCTGCCTCCTGCAGAATTCTGGGCTTAGTCGTTAAGTGAAGCCGAGGATCTGCAATTTATTTATTTATCGTGTCAGGGGCGGAGTCAGAGAGTTGCATTGCATTTTTTAACAAACAGACAAACAAAACACAAAGTTTGCAAGCTTGGTAGTTGATTAAATGTCCTTTGACCAGTATCAAAGGACACCAGAGGCACTTGGAGTGCCTCTGGTGTTACTATAAGAAGGCCCTCCATTGTGCATGTGGCAGGGCTCAGGTTGCATTGCAGCAGGTGGTCTGTAGTTTGGGTTGTTGTAGGTTTTTTCGGGCTATATGGCCATGTTTTAGAGGCATTCTCTCCTGACGTTTCACCTGTATCTATGGCAAGCATCCTCAGAGGTAGTGGGGTCTGTTGGAACCAGGAAGAAAGGGTTTATATATCTGTGGAAAGACCAGGGTGGGAAAAAGGACTCTTGTCTGCTGGAGCTAGGTGTGAATGTTTCAATTGACCACCTTGATTAGCATATAATGGCTTGACAGTGCCTGGAGCAAACTTTTGTTGAGAGGTGATTAGATGTCCTTGTTTGTTTCCTCTCTGTTGTTGTGCTGTTGCAATTTTAGAGTTTTTTAATACTGGTAGCCAGATTTTGTTCATTTTCATGGTTTCCTCCTTTCTGTTGAAATTGTCCACATGCTTGTGTATTTCAGTGGCTTCTCTGTGTAGTCTGACATGGTGGTTGTGAGTGGTCTGTAGTTAGCTCTTCTCTGCAATGAAGGCCTTGGGTTGTTGTAGGTTTTTCCGGGCTATATGGCCATGTTCTGGAGGCAATTTTTCTCCTGACGTTTTGCCTGCATCTATGGCAAGAATCCTCAGAGGTAGTGAGGTCTGTTGGAAGTAGGAAAAATGGGTTTATATATCTGTGGAATGACCAGGGTGAGACAAAGGACTTTTGTCTGCTGGGGCTAGCTGTGAATGTTTCAGCTGATCACCTTGATTTGCATTCAATGGCCTGGAAGCGCCTTTGCTCTCCACCTGCCCCACAGGCCTGTTTGTGTTCGACTATACTACAACCCCCACAATTCCCGGTGCGCGTCTCCAGGCCAACCGGCAGGAAACCCTGCGAAGCGACTTCCGGCGCGGGGGGGGAGTTGTCCTTATGGGTGCGCGTGCGCTGGGCCCGGCCCCGCCCCCTCCCGGCCTGGCCTCGCGATGGCCGCCGCGGCGGTGGTGCTGGCGGCAGCTCTGGGCGGAGGGCTGTTGCTCATCGCCCGGCGCTTCTGGCAGGTGGCGGCGGGGGCCGGGGCCGGGAAGGTGAGGCGGGGCATGGAGGGCAAGACGGTGATCATCACGGGCGCCAACAGCGGCATCGGGCGGGCCACGGCGGCCGAGCTGCTACGGCAACACGCGAGGGTCATCATGGCCTGCCGGGACCCGCCGCGCGCTGAGGAGGCCGCCCGGGAACTGCGCGCGGAGCTGGGCGTGTGCGCGCGGGGCGGGGGAGAGTGCCGCGGGGAGCTGCTCGTCCGCGAGCTGGACCTGGCCTCCCTCCGCTCCGTCCGCAGCTTCTGCCACCAAGTGCTACAGGTAACGAGGAAGAGAGGGGGGCGCCTGTGCCTTTAAGGGCAGGGCAAGGCGAGGCGCGAGGAGGCGCGCCAGCAGGGGTTGCTGGGCACGTGACCAGGCAACAGAGCAGCACCTGCTGCAAACACCCCCCCCCCCCACCGCCGCTTTTTCCTTTCCTTTCTACACAAACCTTAAAGGTACAGGAGCCCCTTCCTGCTCTGACAACCTGTTGCCATCTGCAGATGGCACCATCCCACTATTAGCAGAACATAATAATAATACCAGTAATGACAATTATTAGTATTCATCGTGTTAAAAGAATCATAATAATATATATACAGTTTTATTAATAATTATTATATTTCTTACTAATAATTGGTTTAATTATTTTAATTAATTATTAATGCATATAATAATTATTAATAATTATATTTTTATAATTATAATAATTAATCTTGTTAAAAAAAACAAAGTATGGATCGTTGTTGCAATCCCAGACGACAGCAGGATTGAAGAGAACCAACTGGAAAAGCTGACGTGATACCAGGATTTAAAGATCGAACTGCAAAGACTCTGGCACAAGCCAGTCAAGGTGGTCCCAGTGGTGATTGGCACACTGGGTGCAGTGCCTAAATACCCTGACCTGCGCTTAAGCATCATTAGCGCTGACAAAATTACCATCTGTCATCTGCAAATCGCCACCCTTCTCAAATCTGCATGCATTATTCGCCGATACATCATACAGTCCTAGACACTTATTTATTATTTAT